>NW_027394276.1:9444365-9499788 GCF_049309525.1 Garra rufa | reverse complement strand
AAAGTGCAGCATCCAAACTCTTTAAAACTTTTTTCACACAGAGATCTAATCATTCTGAGCAAGTGCTGGAAATATAAATTTTATACAAGCTTCAATGAATTAAAGAAAATTTAAAAAATAACTCAGAAACCTGCTGTCACTCTGGTGAATGTCTCTACAGTATGTGTGTGCGTTCAGTCAGGCACAGAGAAGCTCATTATTGCAGGGGGGAGGGGTGAGAGGCAGAGAGGGTGACAGAGTAGAGAGCCATCCTACAGACCATCTTTGAACAAAAATGCACATATGTATTTTAATTACATAAATATGTCTGATCTTTGAGAGTCTGATATTTTGAGAAAATATAAAGGGTCACTAAGTCTTTCATTGTTCGTATTTTGCAGTTGTTGTTTTTTATTTATTTTTTACTTAACTGTACCATGAACTTGTCCTATTCAGTCACATAGCAAAAGATTAAAAAAAAAATACAACTTTTTAGCATGATCAATTTATCTTCATTGATAGACAATATTTACATGGTGTTATTTATTGAATATAAAATAATAATAATAAAAAATTAAGACAAACTTTGACAACAAAACAAACGTTACTGTTATCTCTTCAAAACATCTGAAAACCATAATTTTAAGATCAGTTATATATATATATATATATATATATATATATATATATATATATATATATATATATATATATATATATATATGTATCACCCCGTTAAAATACTCAACTTGATTTTTAAAGATATTTTGAAAGAATGAAGCATTTATAGAGCACTTTATTGTGTATTGCTGTACACCCACATGAACTGTGTTCATGTTCATGTTAATACACAGTACATAAACTTTATATGAATACTTCTTTTAGCTTAATATTAATTAACATTAATAAATGCTATTTATTTATTGGTCATGTTAACTAATATAGTTAATTTTAGCAAATGAAACTGGATGGCAACATTTTATATTTTGTGTGTATGTGTCTGTGTGTTGATTTTAAAGTCTAACCCTTTCAATTCTGTAAACTTAAAATCCAAACTAGCAGAGGGTTACTGTGAATGCATGTGCCAACTGGGCACCGTTTTCCTTATTGATTCTTAGTTGTGTAGCGCTTAAGAGTGATGCCTTGTAACAGGAGGAGTCACCAGCAAAGCAATATCCACACAAAACTTGTACAGATAGGTAACAATGACATTTAAGCAGAAGTGGTGGACGTAAAGCAAGCAATAATAACATTTTGTTATCATCATGAATCATGTTCTTATCATCATCATCAGAGTATAGGGAAAATTTTGCATATTGGTTCACAGTTGGCATTATCTGAAGTCCTTGCATTGATTGCATTTAATTAAATCAACATTATATTTGGTCAGTCTGATCTTGAGGCCTTAGAGATGTTAAATTGTGAGGATCTTGAGTTTTCATTGAGTTGTTATAACTTAGCCATAAAATGTCTGATCTGCCACAAAATTCACAGGTTTGGTAAGAGTCCTGGCCTGAAGACACCTAAAGGCCAATATTCAGATATTATCATAGCGCCACCTGTTGGCAGCAGGATATATCATATCTTTCACTAACTCAAACATACCAAGGTCAATCTGCACCAAACTTCATATGTTTGATAATAGTGGTGGCCTGAACACATCTACATGCCAATAATCAGTTATAGGCATAGCGCCACCATCTGGCAGCCGCAAGTTTGGCACATTTAAATGACTTATGACATATTTTTTCTATATTTACTGTTTTAAAAGCATACTGCCCACCGTTTGCTGATTTCCTGAAGCCACCGGTCGGCGGTGAGCCCAGGTGCGAGGGCCCGTTCATCGCTGCTCGCAGCTTTAATTCTTCTTCTTCTTCTTCTTCTTCTCCAAAATGAAAAGTCTTTTTGAGGGCCTAAACATGCCCGAAAACTCACGAAACTTTGCACACGCATCAGACCTGGCGAAAATTTACATCTGATATCGTTTTCAAAAGTGGGTGTGGCAAAATGGCTCGATAGCGCCACCTATAAAATTTCAACGGAGTGCCCCTCGAGCTACGTTTCACGTACATGTACGAAACTCGGTACACATATGTAACACACCAATACCTACAAAAAAGTCTCCTGGTGCAACATCCGAAACCCAACAGGAAGTCCGTTATATTGAATTTCCTGTACGATTTTTGTGCAGTTTTTGCCATTTTCAGGCCTCATACTTTAACGAACTCCTCCTACAGTTTTTATCCGATCATCTTCAAATTTGCTGAGTGTCATCATAAGGCCTTTGCGATGTTAAATTGCGAAGCTTTAGAGTTTTCGTCGAAGGGCGTGTCCGTGGCGGCCGGAGAAACTTTGATGTTTCGCCATGAAAAAGGAAGTTGCTATAACTCAGGCATACGATGTCCGATCTGCCTCAAACTTCACATGTTTGATGACAGTCCGGTCCTGAACACACGTCAGTGCCCATATTCAGTTATAGTCATAGCGCCACCTGCTGACAACAGGAAATGGCATGTTTAACACTGTTACGGACTCCTAGAAACATATTGAAAAGCGTTAACAAGTCTTAAATAGGCTAGCAACATGCTACAAACATGCTAAAACATACTAGCAACACTTAGCTAACAGCTAAAGCATGCTATTAATACAAATACAAAAGGAAATTGCTGTAACTCATGTATATAATGTTGAATCTGACCCAAACTTAATTTTCAACATGCTACAAAAATAATAAAGCATGCTAGCAACACTTAGCTAATATGCTAAAGCATGCTAATAATACAATGAAACAGGAAGTTACTCTAACTCAGGCATACAATGTCCAATCAGCCCCAAACTTAACATGTTTGATAAGAATCCTGGCCTAAACACACGCCCATGCCCGTATTCAGTTATAGTCATAGCGCCACCAGCTGGTAACAGGAAGCCACATGTTTAATACTGTTGTGGATGCCTAGCAACATTTTTAAAAAATTCAACAACTGTTAAACAGGGTAGCAACATGCTAGAAACATGCTATAACATGTTAGCAACATTTAGCTAAGTGCTAAAGCATACTCTTAATGCAATGAAACAGGAAGTTACTGTAACTCAGGCATGCAATGTCCATTCAGCCCCAAACTTCACATGTTTGATAACAGTCCTGGCCTGAAGATATCTACATGCCAATATTCAGTTATAGTTATAGCGCCACCTACTGTCAACAGGAAGTGGCATGTTTAACACTGTGACACACTATTAGCAACACACTAAAAAAGCCATTGAGTGCTAAACTAGTTTAAAACGTACTCAAACATGCTAGCAACACTTACTTAGTGCTAAAGCATGTTGTTAAAGACATAAAACAGGAAGTTACTGTAACTCAGACATGCAATGTCCAATCAGCCCCAAACTTCACGTTTGATAAGAGTCCTGGCCTGAAGATATATACATGCCCATATTCAGTTATAGTCACAGCGCCACCTGCTGACAACAGGAAGTGACGTTTAATGGTGTTACGGACTCCTAGCAACATAATAAAAAGCGTCAGCAAGTTTTAAATAGGCTAGCATCATGCTAGAATCATGTTAAAACATGCTAGCAACACTTAGCTGAGAGCTAAAGCATGATATTAATACAAAGAAAAATAAGTGTAACTCATGCATACAATGTCCAATCTGACCCAAGCTTAATATGTTTGATAAGAGTCCTGGTCTGAACACAAGCCCATGCCCATATTCAGTTATAGTCATAGTGCCACCTGCTGGCAACAGGAAGTCACATGTTTAATACTGTTGTGGATGCCAAGCAACATTTTAAAAACATCAACAAGTGTTAAATAGGGTAGCAACATGCTAGAAACATGTTAGCAATATTTAGCTAAGTGCTAAAGCATACTCTTAATGCAATGAAACAGGAAGTTACTGTAACTCAGGCATGCAATGTCCAATCAGCCCCAAACTTAATATGTTTGATAAGAGTCTTGGCCTGAATACATTTACATGCCAATATTTAGTTATAGTCATAGCGCCACCAGCTGGCAACAGCAAATTACTTGTTTTACACTAACTTAAGCATGCAATGTACAATTTGCACCAAACTTGACATGTTTGCCAATAGTCCTGGCCTGAAGACATCTAAAAGCCAATATTTTGTAATAGCGCCACCTGTTGGCAGCAGGATATGTCATGACTTACACTCAAGCATGCCATGTTCAAGCTTCACCAAACTTCATATGTTTGATAAAAGCACTGGCCTGAACACATCTGCATGCCAATATTCAGTTATAGGCATAGCGCCACCAGCTGGCAGAAGGAAGATTGGCACATATCAATGACTTTGACATATTCCTCCTACATTTTCTGTGTTAATAGCATTGTGCCCACCATTCGCCACCGATCGGCGGTGAGCCCGAGTGCGAGGGCCCTACCATCGCTGCTTGCAGCTTTAATTCTTCTTCTTCTTCTTCTTCTCCAAAATGAAAAGTCTTTTTGAGGGCCTAAACATGCCCGAAAACTCCCGAAACTTTGCACACGCATCAGACCTGGCGAAAATTTACATCTGATATGGTTTTCAGAAGTGGGTGTGGCAAAATGGCTCGATAGCGCCACCTATAAAATTTCAACGGAGTGCCCCTCAAGCTACGTTTCACGTACATCTACGAAACTCGGTACACATATGTAACACACCAATACCTACAAAAAAGTCTCCTGGTGCAACATCCGAAACCCAACAGGAAGTCCGTTATATTGAATTTCCTGTACGATTTTTGTGCAGTTTTTGCCATTTTCAGGCCTCATACTTTAACGAACTCCTCCTACAGTTTTTATCCGATCATCTTCAAATTTGCTGAGTGTCATCATAAGGCCTTTGCGATGTTAAATTGCGAAGCTTTAGAGTTTTCGTCGAAGGGCGTGTCCGTGGCGGCCGGACAAACTTTGATGTTTCGCCATGAAAAAGGAAGTTGCTATAACTCAGGCATACGATGTCCGATCTGCCTCAAACTTCACATGTTTGATGACAGTCCGGTCCTGAACACACGTCAGTGCCCATATTCAGTTATAGTCATAGCGCCACCTGCTGACAACAGGAAATGACATGTTTAACACTGTTACGGACTCCTAGAAACATATTGAAAAGCGTTAACAAGTCTTAAATAGGCTAGCAACATGCTACAAACATGCTAAAACATGCTAGCAACACTTAGCTAAGAGCTAAAGCATGCTATTAATACAAATACAAAAGGAAATTGCTGTAACTCATGTATATAATGTTGAATCTGACCCAAACTTAATATTCAACATGCTACAAAAATAATAAAGCATGCTAGCAACACTTAGCTAATATGCTAAAGCATGCTAATAATACAATAAAACAGGAAGTTACTCTAACTCAGGCATACAATGTCCAATCAGCCCCAAACTTAACATGTTTGATAAGAATCCTGGCCTAAACACACGCCCATGCCCGTATTCAGTTATAGTCATAGCGCCACCAGCTGGTAACAGGAAGCCACATGTTTAATACTGTTGTGGATGCCTAGCAACATTTTAAAAAAATTCAACAACTGTTAAACAGGGTAGCAACATGCTAGAAACATGCTATAACATGTTAGCAACATTTAGCTAAGTGCTAAAGCATACTCTTAATGCAATGAAACAGGAAGTTACTGTAACTCAGGCATGCAATGTCCAATCAGCCCCAAACTTCACATGTTTGATAACAGTCCTGGCCTGAAGATATCTACATGCCAATATTCAGTTATAGTTATAGCGCCACCTACTGTCAACAGGAAGTGACATGTTTAACACTGTGACACACTATTAGCAACACACTAAAAAAGCCATTGAGTGCTAAACTAGTTTAAAACGTACTCAAACATGCTAGCAACACTTACTTAGTGCTAAAGCATGTTGTTAAAGACATAAAACAGGAAGTTACTGTAACTCAGACATGCAATGTCCAATCAGCCCCAAACTTCAAGTTTGATAAGACTCCTGGCCTGAAGATATATACATGCCCATATTCAGTTATAGTCACAGCGCCACCTGCTGACAACAGGAAGTGACGTTTAATGGTGTTACGGACTCCTAGCAACATAATAAAAAGCGTCAGCAAGTTTTAAATAGGCTAGCATCATGCTAGAATCATGTTAAAACATGCTAGCAACACTTAGCTGAGAGCTAAAGCATGATATTAATACAAAGAAAAATAAGTGTAACTCATGCATACAATGTCCAATCTGACCCAAGCTTAATATGTTTGATAAGAGTCCTGGTCTGAACACAAGCCCATGCCCATATTCAGTTATAGTGATAGTGCCACCTGCTGGCAACAGGAAGTCACATGTTTAATACTGTTGTGGATGCCAAGCAACATTTTAAAAATATCAACAAGTGTTAAATAGGGTAGCAACATGCTAGAAACATGTTAGCAACATTTAGCTAAGTGCTAAAGCATACTCTTAATGCAATGAAACAGGAAGTTACTGTAACTCAGGCATGCAATGTCCAATCAGCCCCAAACTTAATATGTTTGATAAGAGTCTTGGCCTGAATACATTTACATGCCAATATTTAATTATAGTCATAGCGCCACCAGCTGGCAACAGCAAATTACTTGTTTTACACTAACTTAAGCATGCAATGTACAATTTGCACCAAACTTGACATGTTTGCCAATAGTCCTGGCCTGAAGACATCTAAAAGCCAATATTTTGTAATAGCGCCACCTGTTGGCAGCAGGATATATCATGACTTACACTCAAGCATGCCATGTTCAAGCTTCACCAAACTTCATATGTTTGATAAAAGCACTGGCAGAACACATCTGCATGCCAATATTCAGTTATAGGCATAACGCCACCAGCTGGCAGAAGGAAGATTGGCACATATCAATGACTTTGACATATTCCTCCTACATTTTCTGTGTTAATAGCATAGTGCCCACCATTCGCCACCGATCGGCGGTGAGCCCGAGTGCGAGGGCCCTACCATCGCTGCTTGCAGCTTTAATTAGGGCCCGAGCACTACAGTGCGAGGACCCTATTGGAATTGCTCCGTTTATTAGGGCCCGAGCACCGATGGTGTGAGGACCCTATTGGATCTGCTCCATTTATTATTATTATTATTATTATTATTAGGGCCCGAGCACCGATGGTGTGAGGACCCTATTGAATCTGCTCCGTTTATTATTATTATTATTATTATTCTTATCCGGAATGAATCGCATTTTTGAGGGCCTAAACATACCCGAAAACTAACGAAACTTTGCACACACATCAGACCTGGCGAAAATGGACGTCTGATATGGGTTGCAGAAGTGGGTGTGGCAAAATGGCTCAATAGCGCCACCTTTACACGTTCCGCGGTGTGCGCATTCAGCTGTGATTATCGTACATGCACAAAAATCGGTACACACATGTAACACACCAATACCTACAAAAAAGCCTCTTGAGATAAAATCCGAAACCCAACAGGAAGTCGGTTATTATTAATTTTCTCAGCAAAATTTGTGTCATTTCTGCCATTTTCAGGTGTCATACTTGAACGAACTCCTCCTAGAGATTTATTCCGATCAACACCAAATTTGGTGAGTCTAATCTAAAGCCCTTTGTGACGTTAAATTGTGAAGATCTAGAGTTTTCATCAGAGGGCGTGTCCGTGGCGGCCTCGCAAATTTCGATGTTTCGCCATGAAAAAGGAAGTTGCTATAACTTAGGCATAAAATGTCCGATCTGTCCCAAACTTCACATGTGTGATAACACTCCTGACCTAAAGACATCTACATGCCCATATTCAGTTATAGTCATAGCGCCACCTGCAGGCAACAGGAAGTGTCATGCTGTACTCTACAACCAACTCCTCCTAGAGATTTATACAGATCAACTCCAAAATCGGTCAGTCTAATATAAAGGCCTTAGCGATGTTAAATTGTAAAGATCTTAAGTTTTCGGTTAAGGGCGTGTCCGTGGCGGCCTGACAAATTTCGAGGTCTCGCCATGGATATAAAACTTGTTATAACTCAGCCATAAAATGTCCGATTTGCCTCAAACTTCACATATTCGATAAGGGTCCTGGCCTGAACACATCTCAAGGCCAACATTCTATTATAATCACAGCGCCACCTGTTGGCAACAGGAAATGACTTGTATCAGACTCCTCTTAGAGATTTAATGATATTAACATTATATTTGGTCATTCTGATCTAGAGGCCTTAAAGATGTTAAATTGCGAAGATCTTGAGTTTTCGTTAAAGGGCGTGTCTGTGGCGGCCTGACAAAGTTTGATGTTTCGCCATGGACATAGAAGTTGTTATAACTCAGCCATAAAATGTCCGATCTGCCTCAAACTTCACAGGTTTGGTAAGAGTCCTGGCCTGAAGACACCTAAAGGCCAATATTCAGATATTATCATAGTGCCACCTGTTGGCAGCAGGATATATCATACTTTCACTAACTAAAAACATACCAAGGTCAATCTGCACCAAACTTCATATGTTTGATGAAAGTGGTGGCCTGAACACATCTACATGCCAATAATCAGTTATAGGCATAGCGCCACCAGCTGGCAGCAGGAAATTTGGCACATTTAAGTGACTTTGACATATTTCTCCTATTTTTACTGTATTAAAAGCATACTACCCACCGTTTGCTGTTTTCCTAAAGCCACCGGTCGGCGGTGAGCCCGTGTGCGAGGGCCCGTTCATCGCTGCTTGCAGCTTTAATTATTATTATTCTTCTTCTCCAAAATGAATTGCATTTTAGAGGACCTAAACATTCCCGAAAACTCACAAAACTTTGCACACACATCAAACCTGGCGAAAATTTACGTCTGATTAGGGTTTCAGAAGTGGGTGTGGCAAAATGGCTCCACAGCGCCACCTTTAGACGTTCAGCGGTGTGCGCTTTCAGCTGTGATTCACGTACATGCACGGAAATCGGTACACACATGTAACACACCACAACCTACAAAAAAGCCTATTGGAGCAAAATCCGGAACCCAACAGGAAGTCGGTTAATATTAATATTCTCAACAAAATTTGTGTCATTTTTGCCATTTTCAGGCGTAGTACTTGAACGAACTCCTCCTAGAGATTTATTCGGATCAACGCCAAATTTGCAGAGTCTATTCTAAAGCCCTTTGTGACGTTAAATTGTGAAGATCTAGAGTTTTCATCAGAGGGCGTGTCCGTGGCGGCCTCGCAAATTTCGATGTTTCGCCATGAAAAAGGAAGTTGCTATAACTCAGGCATACAATGTCCGATCTGTCCCAAACTTCTCATGTGTGATAACACTCCTGACCTGATGACATCTACATGCCCATATTCAGTTTTACTCATAGCGCCACCTGCTGGCAACAGGAAGTGTCATTCTGTACTCTGCAACAAACTCCTCCAAGAGATTTAATCAGATCAACACCAAAATTGGTCAGTCTAATAAAAAGGCTTTAGTGATGTTAAATTGTGAAGATCTTGAGTTTTCGTTGAAGGGCGTGTCCGTGGCGGCCTGACAAATTTCGAGGTCTCGCCATGGATATAAAACTTGTTATAACTCAGCCATAAAATGTCCGATTTGCCTCAAACTTCCCATGTTTGATAAGAGTCCTGGCCTGAACCAATCTGAAGGCAAATATTCTATTAAAATCACAGCGCCACCTGTTGGCATCAGGAAATGACTTGTACCAAACTCCTCCTAGAGATTTAATGATATCAACATTATATTTGGACAGTCTGATCTAGAGGCCTTAGAGATGTTAAATTGTGAAGATCTTGAGTTTTCGTCAAAGGGCGTGTCCTTGGTGGCCTGACAAAGTTTGATGTTTCGCCATGGACATAGAAGTTGTTATAACTCAGCCATAAAATATCCGATCTGCCTCAAACTTCACATGTTTGGTAAAAGTCCTGGCCTGAAGACATCTAAAGGCAAATATTCAGATATTATCATAGCGCCACCTATTGGCAGTAGGATATATCATATCTTGCACTAACTCAAACATACCAAGGTCAATCTGCACCAAACTTCATATGTTTGATGAAAGTGCTGGCCTGAACACATCTACATGCCAATAATCAGTTATAGGCATAGCGCCACCAGCTGGCAGCAGGAAGTTTGGCACATTTAAGTGACTTTGATCTATTTTTCCTACATTTAATGTATTAAAA
Source organism: Garra rufa (assembly GCF_049309525.1). Classification (NCBI taxonomy): domain Eukaryota; kingdom Metazoa; phylum Chordata; class Actinopteri; order Cypriniformes; family Cyprinidae; genus Garra; species Garra rufa. The sequence continues at coordinate 9,489,669 of NW_027394276.1, read as the reverse complement.
TCATACTGCCCACCGTTTGCTGTTTTCCTAAAGCCACGGGTCGGCGGTGAGCCCGGGTGCGAGGGCCCGTTCATCGCTGCTTGCAGCTTTAATTATTCTTCTTCTTCTTCTTCTTCTCCAAAATGAAAAGTCTTTTTGAGGGCCTAAACATGCCCGAAAACTCACCAAACTTTGCACACGCATCAGACCTGGCGAAAATTTACATCTGATATGGTTTTCAAAAGTGGGTGTGGCAAAATGGCTCGATAGCGCCACCTATAAAATTTCAACGGAGTGCCCCTCGAGCTACGTTTCACGTACATGTACGAAACTCGGTACACATATGTAACACACCAATACCTACAAAAAAGTCTCCTGGTGCAACATCCGAAACCCAACAGGAAGTCCGTTATATTGAATTTCCTGTACGATTTTTGTGCAGTTTTTGCCATTTTCAGGCCTCATACTTTAACGAACTCCTCCTACAGTTTTTATCCGATCATCTTCAAATTTGCAAAGTGTCATCATAAGGCCTTTGCGATGTTAAATTGCGAAGCTTTAGAGTTTTCGTCGAAGGGCATGTCCGTGGCGGCCGGACAAACTTTGATGTTTCGCCATGAAAAAGGAAGTTGCTATAACTCAGGCATACGATGTCCGATCTGCCTCAAACTTCACATGTTTGATGACAGTCCGGTCCTGAACACACGTCAGTGCCCATATTCAGTTATAGTCATAGCGCCACCTGCTGACAACAGGAAATGACATGTTTAACACTGTTACGGACTCCTAGAAACATATTGAAAAGCGTTAACAAGTCTTAAATAGGCTAGCAACATGCTACAAACATGCTAAAACATGCTAGCAACACTTAGCTAAGAGCTAAAGCATGCTATTAATACAAATACAAAAGGAAATTGCTGTAACTCATGTATATAATGTTGAATCTGACCCAAACTTAATATTCAACATGCTACAAAAATAATAAAGCATGCTAGCAACACTTAGCTAATATGCTAAAGCATGCTAATAATACAATGAAACAGGAAGTTACTCTAACTCAGGCATACAATGTCCAATCAGCCCCAAACTTAACATGTTTGATAAGAATCCTGGCCTAAACACACGCCCATGCCCGTATTCAGTTATAGTCATAGCGCCACCAGCTGGTAACAGGAAGCCACATGTTTAATACTGTTGTGGATGCCTAGCAACATTGTAAAAAAATTCAACAACTGTTAAACAGGGTAGCAACATGCTAGAAACATGCTATAACATGTTAGCAACATTTAGCTAAGTGCTAAAGCATACTCTTAATGCAATGAAACAGGAAGTTACTGTAACTCAGGCATGCAATGTCCAATCAGCCCCAAACTTCACATGTTTGATAACAGTCCTGGCCTGAAGATGTCTACATGCCAATATTCAGTTATAGTTATAGCGCCACCTACTGTCAACAGGAAGTGACATGTTTAACACTGTGACACACTATTAGCAACACACTAAAAAAGCCATTGAGTGCTAAACTAGTTTAAAACGTACTCAAACATTCTAGCAACACTTACTTAGTGCTAAAGCATGTTGTTAAAGACATAAAACAGGAAGTTACTGTAACTCAGGCATGCAATGTCCAATCAGCCCCAAACTTCACATGTTTGATAAGACTCCTGGCCTGAAGATATATACATGCCCATATTCAGTTATAGTCACAGCGCCACCTGCTGACAACAGGAAGTGTCGTTTAATGGTGTTACGGACTCCTAGCAACATATTAAAAAGCGTTAGCAAGTTTTAAATAGGCTAGCATCATGCTAGAATCATGTTAAAACATGCTAGCAACACTTAGCTAAGAGCTAAAGCATGATATTAATACAAAGAAAAATAAGTATAACTCATGCATACAATGTCCAATCTGACCCAAGCTTAATATGTTTGATAAGAGTCCTGGTCTGAACACAAGCCCATGCCCATATTCAGTTATAGTCATAGTGCCACCTACTGGCAACAGGAAGTCACATGTTTAATACTGTTGTGGATGCCAAGCAACATCTTAAAAATATCAACAAGTGTTAAATAGGGTAGCAACATGCTAGAAACATGTTAGCAACATTTAGCTAAGTGCTAAAGCATACTCTTAATGCAATGAAACAGGAAGTTACTGTAACTCAGGCATGCAATGTCCAATCAGCCCCAAACTTAAAATGTTTGATAAGAGTCCTGGCCTGAATACATTTACATGCCAATATTCAGTTATAGGCATTGCGCCACCAGCTGGCAGCAGGAAGATTTGCACATATCAATGACTTTGACATGTTCCTCCTACATTTACTGTGTTAATAGCATAGTGCCCACCATTCGCCACTGATCGGCGGTGAGCCCGAGTGCGAGGGCCCTACCATCGCTGCTTGCAGCTTTAATTAGGGCCCGAGCCCAAAAGGGCGAAGGCCCTATTGTTTTTCTAAGAATTATTATTATTATTATTATTATTATTATTATTATTATTATTTTTTATTCAATGTTTTGGGGGATTTCGGGGCCCTTAACATACACGAAAACTCTTGAAACTTTGCACACACATTGGAACCTGCGGCCATCAGGGCCGGACAGACTTTGACATGGGGGGGTCACCTGGGGGGGGGCATGGCACATTGTTAAAAATTGCGACTTTTAAAGGGCTCTGGAACGCACAACGGTTGACCTTCAGTCACTAAAATCCATACACATATAGAGCTCATCGGGTCGAACAAATTTCACACTCATAGTCCGTGCTTCGCCAAACAGGAAGTCGGCTGTTCAGGGATGTCTAAAAAGTGCATGCAATGGAATTTGAAATACTCCTACTAGGCCTTTCCACCGATGGCCACCAAACTCGGTCAGCATGATCTCAAGACATTGGGGATGCAAAATTGCCAGGGGATTTTTGATATCTCAAACGGTTTGACCGTGACGGGGCGACAAATTTATGGCGAGAAATGAGAAACAGGAAGTGCCTAATAACTTTGGCATACTTAGTCTGATTTTGACCAAACTTCAGCAGTTTGTTCGTCGTCTGATTCCGATCACAGAGATGTGACTATTATGAGTCAAAGTTATAGCGCCACCAACTGGCAGCAGAAAGCGTAACGTTTTTGAAACGCTTTAAACTCAGCCTCTTAATTTTACTCAATTTGCTTCAAACTTCATCACAATAATGTCAAAACACGACCGATAAGAATCTGTGAAGGGCGTTATCCATAACTTTTATCATGTTGCCATGGCAACGTGTCAAACTTTAACTTTAGTTTTTTGTGTTTTTGAGACACTTAAAATGCTTAGAATTTCATGAAACTCAACACACACATCTGTATTAATGACAGTTAAACACTGATAAAAGCCCATAAATGGGCGTGGAGCAGACGCTCCATAGCGCCACCTTTTGACAAAAGTTGGGGGGTTACTTTGTCCTACAGTCACCAAACTCGGTACATATATTGGACTCATCAAGCCGGACAACTTTCTAATTTACACCCATAAGCTACGACCAACAGGAAGTCAGCTATTTTTAGTTAGTATAGATGTGGTGATTTATGAAAGTAACAGTAAAAAAGATTAAGAGTAATCTTCATATATATTTAAATTGCATTATTCTAACTCATTAAAACTTTTTAACTTATAAAGAACAAGACATTCTTAGGGAATCTGAGTAATTTCAAAATGTTATCATGCTCAGAGGCCCCAAAAACATTATAAAAGTGTAATATATGTTTGTCATTTTAAGGCTCTAATACCAGGAATGAACACTAGAGGTCCTCATAAGATAAGGAATCGTTTGCCTCTAATGCGACTGCACAGTCGGCGAGGGCCCGGTCATCGCTGCTTGCAGCTTTAATTAGGGCCCGAGCACCGATGGTGTGAGGACCCTATTGAATCTGCTCCGTTTATTATTAGGGCCCGAGCACCGATGGTGTGAGGACCCTATTGAATCTGCTCCGTTTATTAGGGCCCGAGCACCGATGGTGTGAGGACCCTATTGGATCTGCTCCGTTTCTTATTATTATTATTCTTCTTCTCCGGAATGAATCGCATTTTTGAGGGCCTAAACATACCCGAAAACTCATGAAACTTTGCACACACATCAAACCTGGCGAAAATGGACGTCTGATATGGAATGCAGAAGTGGGTGTGGCAAAATGGCTCAATAGCGCCACCTTTACACGTTCCGCGGTGTGCGCATTCAGCTGTGATTCACGTACATGCACGCAAATCGGTACACACATGTAACTCACCAATACCTACAAAAAAGCCTCCTGGGACAAAATCCGAAACCCAACAGGAAGTCGGTTATTATTAATTTTCTTAGCAAAATTTGTGTCATTTTTGCCATTTTCAGGCGTCATACTTGAACGAACTCCTCCTAGAGATTTATTCGGATCAACACCAAATTTGGTGAGTCTAATCTAAAGCCCTTTGTGACGTTAAATTGCAAAGATCTAGAGTTTTCATCAGAGGGCGTGTCCGTGGCGGCCTCGCAAATTTCGATGTTTCGCCATGAAAAAGGAAGTTGCTATAACTCAGGCATAAAATGCCCGATCTGCCCCAAACTTCACATGTGTGATAACACTCCTGACCTGAAGACATCTACATGCCCATATTCAGTTTTACTCATAGCGCCACCTGCAGGCACCAGGAAGTGTCATGCTGTACTCTTCAACAAATTCCTCCTGGAGATTTAATCAGATCAACACCAAAATCGGTCAGTCTAATAAAAAGGCTTTAGCGATGTTAAATTGCGAAGATCTTGAGTTTTCGTTGAAGGGCGTGTCCGTGGCGGCCTGGCAAATTTCGTGGTCTCGCCATGGATATAAATCTTGTTATAACTCAGCCATAAAATGTCCGATTTGCCTCAAACTTCACATGTTCGATAAGAGTCCTGGCCTGAACCAATCTGAAGGCCTATATTCTATTATAATCACAGCGCCACCTGTTGGCAACAGGAAATGACTTGTACCAAACTCCTCCTAGAGATTTAATTATATTAACATTATATTTGGTCAGTCTGATCTCGAGGCCTTAGAGATGTTAAATTGTGAAGATCTTGAGTTTTCGTTAAAGGGCGTGTCCATGGCGGCCTGACAAAGTTTGATGTTTCGCCATGGACATAAAAGTTGTTATAACTCAGCCATAAAATGTCCGATCTGCCTCAAACTTCACATGTTTGGTAAGAGTCCTGGCCTGAAGACATCTAAAGGCCAATATACAGATATTATCATAGCGCCACCTATTGGCAGCAGGATATATCATATCTTGCACTAACTCACACATACCAAGGTCAATCTGCACCAAACTTCATATGTTTGATGAAAGTGCTGGCCTGAACACATCTACATGCCAATAATCAGTTATAGCATAGCGCCACCAGCTGGCAGCAGGAAGTTTGGCACATTTAAGTGACTTTGATCTATTTTTCCTACATTTACTGTATTAAAAGCATACTGCCCACCGTTTGCTGTGTTCCTAAAGCCACCGGTCGGCGGTGAGCCCATGTGCGAGGGCCCGTTCATCGCTGCTTGCAGCTTTAATTATTATTATTATTATTATTCTTCTTATCCGGAATGAATCGCATTTTTGAGGGCCTAAACATACCCGAAAACTAACAAAACTTTGCACACACATCAGACCTGGCGAAAATGGACATCTGATATGGGTTGCAGAAGTGGGTGTGGCAAAATGGCTCAATAGCGCCACCTTTACACGTTCCGCGGTGTGCGCATTCAGCTGTGATTATCGTACATGCACAAAAATCGGTACACATATGTAACACACCAATACCTACCAAAAAGCCTCTTGAGATAAAATCCGAAACCCAACAGGAAGTCGGTAATTATTAATTTTCTCTGCAAAATTTGTGTCATTTTTGCCATTTTCAGGTGTCATACTTGAACGAACTCCTCCTAGAGATTTATTCCGATCAACACCAAATTTGGTGAGTCTAATCTAAAGCCCTTTGTGACGTTAAATTGTGAAGATCTAGAGTTTTCATCGGAGGGCGTGTCCGTGGCGGCCTCGCAAATTTCGATGTTTCGCCATGAAAAAGGAAGTTGCTATAACTTAGGCATAAAATGTCCGATCTGTCCCAAACTTCACATGTGTGATAACACTCCTGACCTGAAGACATCTACATGCCCATATTCAGTTATAGTGATAGCGCCACCTGCTGGCAACAGGAAGTGTCATGTTGTACTCTGCAACAAACTCCTCCTAGAAATTTATACAGATCAACACCAAAATCGGTCAGTCTAATATAAAGGCTTTAGTGATGTTAAATTGCGAAGATCTTGAGTTTTCGTTGAAGGGCGTGTCCGTGGCGGCCTGACAAATTTCGAGTTCTCGCCATGGATATAAAACTTGTTATAACTCAGCCATAAAATGTCCAATTAGCCTCAAACTTCACATATTCGATAAGAGTCCTGGCCTGAACACATCTGAAGGCCAATATTATATTATAATCACAGCGCCACCTGTTGGCAACAGGAAATGACTTGTATCAAACTCCTCCTAGAGATTTAATGATATCAACATTATATTTGGTCAGTCTGATCTAGAGGCCTTAGAGATGTTAAATTGCGAAGATCTTGAGTTTTCGTCAAAGGGCGTGTCCGTGGTGGCCTGACAAAATTTGACGTTTCGCCATGGACATAGAAGTTGTTATAACTCAGCCATAAAATATCCGATCTGCCTCAAACTTCACAGGTTTGGTAAGAGTCCTGGCCTGAAGACATCTAAAGGCCAATATTCAAATATTATCATAGCGCCACCTGTTGGCAGCAGGATATATCATATCTTTCACTAACTCAAACATACCAAGGTCGATCTGCACCAAACGTCATATGTTTGATGAAAGTGCTGGCCTGAACACATCTACATGCCAATAATCAGTTATAGGCATAGCGCCACCAGCTGGCAGCAGGAAGTTTGGCACATTTAAGTGACTTTGATCTATTTTTCCTACATTTACTGTATTAAAAGCATACTGCCCACCGTTTGATGTTTTCCCAAAGCCACCGGTCGGCGGTGAGCCCGGGTGCGAGGGCCCGTTCATCGCTGCTTGCAGCTTTAATTATTATTATTATTCTTATCCGGAATGAATCACATTTTTGAGGGCCTAAACATACCCGAAAACTAACGAAACTTTGCACACACATCAGACCTGGCGAAAATGGACGTCTGATATGGGTTGCAGAAGTGGGTGTGGCAAAATGGCTCAATAGCGCCACCTTTACACGTTCCGCGGTGTGCGCATTCAGCTGTGATTATCGTACATGCAAAAAAAATCGGTACACACATGTAACACACCAATACCTACAAAAAAGCCTCTTGAGATAAAATCCGAAACCCAACAGGAAGTCGGTTATTATTAATTTTCTCAGCAAAATTTGTGTCATTTTTGCCATTTTCAGGTGTCATACTTGAACGAACTCCTCCTAGAGATTTATTCCGATCAACACCAAATTTGGTGAGTCTAATCTAAAGCCCTTTGTGACGTTAAATTGTGAAGATCTAGAGTTTTCATCGGAGGGCGTGTCCGTGGCGGCCTCGCAAATTTCGATGTTTCGCCATGAAAAAGGAAGTTGCTATAACTTAGGCATAAAATGTCCGATCTGTCCCAAACTTCACATGTGTGATAACACTCCTGACCTGAAGACATCTACATGCCCATATTCAGTTATAGTCATAGCGCCACCTGCAGGCAACAGGAAGTGTCATGCTGTACTCTACAACCAACTCCTCCTAGAGATTTATACAGATCAACTCCAAAATCGGTCAGTATAATATAAAGGCCTTAGCGATGTTAAATTGTAAAGATCTTAAGTTTTCGGTAAAGGGCGTGTCCGTGGCGGCCCGACAAATTTCGAGGTCTCGCCATGGATATAAAACTTGTTATAACTCAGCCATAAAATGTCCGATTTGCCTCAAACTTCACATATTCGATAAGAGTCCTGGCCTGAACACATCTCAAGGCCAACATTCTATTATAATCACAGCGCCACCTGTTGGCAACAGGAAATGACTTGTATCAAACTCCTCTTAGAGATTTAACGATATTAACATTATATTTGGTCATTCTGATCTAGAGGCCTTAAAGATGTTAAATTGCGAAGATCTTGAGTTTTCGTTAAAGGGCGTGTCTGTGGCGGCCTGACAAAGTTTGATGTTTCGCCATGGACATAGAAGTTGTTATAACTCAGCCATAAAATGTCCGATCTGCCTCAAACTTCACAGGTTTGGTAAGAGTCCTGGCCTGAAGACACCTAAAGGCCAATATTCAGATATTATCATAGCGCCACCTGTTGGCAGCAGGATATATCATATCTTTCACTAACTCAAACATACCAAGGTCAATCTGCACCAAACTTCATATGTTTGATGAAAGTGGTGGCCTGAACACATCTACATGCCAATAATCAGTTATATGCATAGCGCCACCAGCTGGCAGCAGGAAATTTGGCACATTTAAGTGACTTTGACATATTTCTCCTATTTTTACTGTATTAAAAGCATACTACCCACCATTTGCTGTATTCCTAAAGCCACCGGTCGGCGGTGAGCCCGGGTGCGAGGGCCCGTTCATCGCTGCTTGCAGCTTTAATTATTATTATTCTTCTTCTCCGGAATGAATCGCATTTTTGAGGGCCTAAACATACCCGAAAACTCATGAAACTTTGCACACACATCAAACCTGGCGAAAATGGACATCTGATATGGGTTGCAGAAGTGGGTGTGGCAAAATGGCTCAATAGCGCCACCTTTACACGTTCCGCGGTGTGCGCATTGAGCTGTGATTCACGTACATGCACGCAAATCGGTACACACATGTAACTCACCAATACCTACAAAAAAGCCTCCTGGGACAAAATCCGAAACCCAACAGGAAGTCGGTTATTATTAATTTTCTTAGCAAAATTTGTGTCATTTTTGCCATTTTCAGGCGTCATACTTGAACGAACTCCTCCTAGAGATTTATTCGGATCAACACCAAATTTGGTGAGTCTAATCTAAAGCCCTTTGTGACGTTAAATTGCAAAGATCTAGAGTTTTCATTAGAGGGCGTGTCCGTGGCGGCCTCGCAAATTTCGATGTTTCGCCATGAAAAAGGAAGCTGCTATAACTCAGGCATAAAATGCCCGATCTGCCCCAAACTTCACATGTGTGATAACACTCCTGACCTGAAGACATTTACATGCCCATATTCAGTTTTACTCATAGCGCCACCTGCAGGCACCAGGAAGTGTCATGCTGTACTCTGCAACAAATTCCTCCTGGAGATTTAATCAGATCAAAACCAAAATCGGTCAGTCTAATAAAAAGGCTTTAGTGATGTTAAATTGCGAAGATCTTGAGTTTTCGTTGAAGGGCGTGTCCGTGGCGGCCTGGCAAATTTCGTGGTCTCGCCATGGATATAAATCTTGTTATAACTCAGCCATAAAATGTCCGATTTGCCTCAAACTTCACATGTTCGATAAGAGTCCTGGCCTGAACCAATCTGAAGGCCTATATTCTATTATAATCACAGCGCCACCTGTTGGCAACAGGAAATGACTTGTACCAAACTCCTCCCAGAGATTTAATGATATCAACATTATATTTGGTCAGTCTGATCTCGAGGCCTTAGAGATGTTAAATTGTGAAGATCTTGAGTTTTCGTTAAAGGGCGTGTCCGTGGCGGCCTGACAAAGTTTGATGTTTCGCCATGGACATAAAAGTTGTTATAACTCAGCCATAAAATGTCCGATCTGCCTCAAACATCACATGTTTGGTAAGAGTCCTGGCCTGAAGACATCTAAAAGCCAATATAAAGATATTATTATAGTGCCACCTATTGGCAGCAGGATATATCATATCTTGCACTAACTCACACATACCAAGGTCAATCTGCACCAAACTTCATATGTTTGATGAAAGTGCTGGCCTGAACACATCTACATGCCAATAATCAGTTATAGGCATAGCGCCACCAGCTGGCAGCAGGAAGTTTGGCATATTTAAGTGACTTTGATCTATTTTTCCTACATTTAATGTATTAAAAGCATACTGCCCACCGTTTGCTGTGTTCCTAAAGCCACCGGTCGGCGGTGAGCCCGTGTGCGAGGGCCCGTTCATCGCTGCTTGCAGCTTTAATTATTAGGGCCCGAGCACCGATGGTGTGAGGACCCTATTGGATCTGCTCCGTTTATTATTATTATTATTATTATTATTATTATTATTATTATTATTATTATTATTTTTCTCCAAAATGAATCGCATTTTAGAGGACCTAAACATTCCCGAAAACTCACAAAACTTTGCACACACATCAAACCTGGCGAAAATTTACGTCTGATTTGGGTTTCAGAAGTGGGTGTGGCAAAATGGCTCGACAGCGCCACCTTTAGACGTTCAGCGGTGTGCGCTTTCAGCTGTGATTCACGTACATGCACGGAAATCGGTACACACATGTAACACACCAAAACCTACAAAAAAGCCTCTTGGAGCAAAATCCGGAACCCAACAGGAAGTCGGTTAATAATAATATTCTCAAAAAAATTTGTGTCATTTTTGCCTTTTTCAGGTGTCGTACTTGAACGAACTCCTCCTACAGATTTATTCGGATCAATGCCAAATTTGCTGAGTCTAGTCTAAAGCCCTTTGTGACGTTAAATTGTGAAGATCTAGAGTTTTTATCGGAGGGCGTGTCCGTGGCGGCCTCGCAAATTTCGATGTTTCGCCATGAAAAAGGAAGTTGCTATAACTCAGGCATACAATGTCCTATCTGTCCCAAACTTCACATGTGTGATAACACTCCTGACCTGAAGACATCTACATGCCCATATTCAGTTATAGTCATAGCGCCACCTGCAGGCAACAGGAAGTGTCATGCTGTACTCTACAACCAACTCCTCCTAGAGATTTATTCAGATCAACACCAAAATCGGTCAGTCTAATATAAAGGCCGTAGCGATGTTAAATTGTGAAGATCTTGAGTTTTCGGTAAAGGGCGTGTCTGTGGCGGCGTGACAAAGTTTGATGTTTCGCCATGGACATAGAAGTTGTTATAACTCAGCCATAAAATGTCCGATCTGCCTCAAACTTCACATGTTTGGTAAGAGTCCTGGCCTGAAGACATCTAAAGGCCAATATACAGATATTATTATAGGGCCACCTATTGGCAGCAGGATATATCATATCTTGCACTAACTCACACATACCAAGGTCAATCTGCACCAAACTTCATATGTTTGATGAAAGTGCTGGCCTGAACACATCTACATGCCAATAATCAGGTATAGGCATAGCGCCACCAGCTGGCAGCAGGAAGTTTGGCACATTTAAGTGACTTTGATCTATTTTTCCTACATTTACTGTATTAAAAGCATACTGCCCACCGTTTGCCGTGTTCCTAAAGCCACCGGTCGGCGGTGAGCCCGTGTGCGAGGGCCCGTTCATCGCTGCTTGCAGCTTTAATTATTATTATTATTATTCTCCAAAATGAATCGCATTTTTGAGGGCTTAGACATACCCGAAAACTCATGAAACTTCGCACACACATCAGACCTGGCGAAAATTTACGTCTGATATGGGTTTCAGAGATGGGTGTGGCAAAATGGCTCGATAGCGCCACCTTTACACGTTCCGCGGTGTGCGCTTTCAGCTGTGATTCACGTACATGCACGAAAATCGGTACACACATGTAACTCACCAATACCTACAAAAAAGCCTCCTGGGACAAAATCCGAAACCCAACAGGAAGTCGGTTATTATTAATTTTCTTAGCAAAATTTGTGTCATTTTTGCCATTTTCAGGCGTCCTACTTGAACGAACTCCTCCTAGAGATTTATTCCGATCAACAGCAAATTTGGTGAGTCTAATCTAAAGCCCTTTGTGACGTTAAATTGTGAAGATCTAGAGTTTTCATCGGAGGGCGTGTCCGTGGCGGCCTCGCAAATTTCGATGTTTCGCCATGAAAAAGGAAGTTGCTATAACTTAGGCATAAAATGTCCGATCTGTCCCAAACTTCACATGTGTGATAACACTCCTGACCAGAAGACATCTACATGCCCATATTCAGTTATAGTCATAGCGCCACCTGCAGGCAACAGGAAGTGTCATGCTGTACTCTACAACCAACTCCTCCTAGAGATTTATACAGATCAACACCAAAATCGGTCAGTCTAATATAAAGGCCTGGGCGATGTTAAATTGTGAAGATCTTGAGTTTTCAGTAAAGGGCGTGTCCGTGGTGGCCTGACAAATTTCGAGGTCTCGCCATGGATATAAAACTTGTTATAACTCAGCCATAAAATGTCCGATTTGCCTCAAACTTCACATATTCGATAAGAGTCCTGGCCTGAACAAATCTGAAGGCCAATATTCTATTATAATCACAGTGCCACCTGTTGGCAACAGGAAATGACTTGTATCAAACTCCTCCTAGAGATTTAATGATATCAACATTATATTTGGTCATTCTGATCTAGATGCCTTAGAGATGTTAAATTGCGAAGATCTTGAGTTTTCGTTAAAGGGCGTGTCTGTGGCGGCGTGACAAAGTTTGATGTTTCGCCATGGACATAGAAGTTGTTATAACTCAGCCATAAAATGTCCGATCTGCCTTAAACTTCACAGGTTTGGTAAGAGTCCTGGCCTGAAGACACCTAAAGGCCAATATTCAGATATTATCATAGTGCCACCTGTTGGCAGCAGGATATATCATATCTTTCACTAACTCAAACAAACCAAGGTCAATCTGCACCAAACTTCATATGTTTGATGAAAGTGGTGGCCTGAACACATCTACATGCCAATAATCAGTTATATGCATAGCGCCACCAGCTGGCAGCAGGAAATTTGGCACATTTAAGTGATTTTGACATATTTCTCCTATTTTTACTGTATTAAAAGCATACTACCCACCATTTGCTGTGTTCCTAAAGCCACCAGTCGGCGGTGAGCCCGTGTGCGAGGGCCCGTTCATCGCTGCTTGCAGCTTTAATTATTATTAGGGCCCGAGCACCGATGGTGTGAGGACCCTATTGGATCTGCTTCGTTTATTAGGGCCCGAGCACCGATGGTGTGAGGACCCTATTGGATCTGCTTCGTTTATTATTAGGGCCCGAGCACCGATGGTGTGAGGACCCTATTGGATCTGCTCCGTTTCTTATTAGGGCCCGAGCACCGATGGTGTGAGGACCCTATTGAATCTGCTCCGTTTATTATTATTATTATTATTATTATTATTCTTATCCGGAATGAATCGCATTTTTGAGGGCCTAAACATACCCGAAAACTAACAAAACTTTGCACACACATCAGACCTGGCGAAAATGGACATCTGATATGGGTTGCAGAAGTGGGTGTGGCAAAATGGCTCAATAGCGCCACCTTTACACGTTCCGCGGTGTGCGCATTCAGCTGTGATTATCGTACATGCACAAAAATCGGTACACATATGTAACACACCAATACCTACCAAAAAGCCTCTTGAGATAAAATCCGAAACCCAACAGGAAGTCGGTTATTATTAATTTTCTCAGCAAAATTTGTGTCATTTTTGCCATTTTCAGGTGTCATACTTGAACGAACTCCTCCTAGAGATTTATTCCGATCAACACCAAATTTGGTGAGTCTAATCTAAAGCCCTTTGTGACGTTAAATTGTGAAGATCTAGAGTTTTCATCGGAGGGCGTGTCCGTGGCGGCCTCGCAAATTTCGATGTTTCGCCATGAAAAAGGAAGTTGCTATAACTTAGGCATAAAATGTCCGATCTGTCCCAAACTTCACATGTGTGATAACACTCCTGACCTGAAGACATCTACATGCCCATATTCAGTTATAGTCATAGCGCCACCTGCTGGCAACAGGAAGTGTCATGTTGTACTCTGCAACAAACTCCTCCTAGAAATTTATACAGATCAACACCAAAATCGGTCAGTCTAATATAAAGGCTTTAGTGATGTTAAATTGCGAAGATCTTGAGTTTTCGTTGAAGGGCGTGTCCGTGGCGGCCTGACAAATTTCGAGTTCTCGCCATGGATATAAAACTTGTTATAACTCAGCCATAAAATGTCCAATTAGCCTCAAACTTCACATATTCGATAAGAGTCCTGGCCTGAACACATCTGAAGGCCAATATTATATTATAATCACAGCGCCACCTGTTGGCAACAGGAAATGACTTGTATCAAACTCCTCCTAGAGATTTAATGATATCAACATTATATTTGGTCAGTCTGATCTAGAGGCCTTAGAGATGTTAAATTGCGAAGATCTTGAGTTTTCGTCAAAGGGCGTGTCCGTGGTGGCCTGACAAAATTTGACGTTTCGCCATGGACATAGAAGTTGTTATAACTCAGCCATAAAATATCCGATCTGCCTCAAACTTCACAGGTTTGGTAAGAGTCCTGGCCTGAAGACATCTAAAGGCCAATATTCAAATATTATCATAGCGCCACCTGTTGGCAGCAGGATATATCATATCTTTCACTAACTCAAACATACCAAGGTCGATCTGCACCAAACGTCATATGTTTGATGAAAGTGCTGGCCTGAACACATCTACATGCCAATAATCAGTTATAGGCATAGCGCCACCAGCTGGCAGCAGGAAGTTTGGCACATTTAAGTGACTTTGATCTATTTTTCCTACATTTACTGTATTAAAAGCATACTGCCCACCGTTTGATGTTTTCCCAAAGCCACCGGTCGGCGGTGAGCCCGGGTGCGAGGGCCCGTTCATCGCTGCTTGCAGCTTTAATTATTATTATTCTTCTTCTCCGGAATGAATCGCATTTTTGAGGGCCTAAACATACCCGAAAACTCATTAAACTTTGCACACACATCAAACCTGGCGAAAATGGACATCTGATATGGGTTGCAGAAGTGGGTGTGGCAAAATGGCTCAATAGCGCCACCTTTACACGTTCCGCGGTGTGCGCATTCAGCTGTGATTCACGTACATGCACGCAAATCGGTACACACATGTAACTCACCAATACCTACAAAAAAGCCTCCTGGGACAAAATCCGAAACCCAACAGGAAGTCGGTTATTATTAATTTTCTTAGCAAAATTTGTGTCATTTTTGCCATTTTCAGGCGTCATACTTGAACGAACTCCTCCTAGAGATTTATTCGGATCAACACCAAATTTGGTGAGTCTAATCTAAAGCCCTTTGTGACGTTAAATTGCAAAGATCTAGAGTTTTCATTAGAGGGCGTGTCCGTGGCGGCCTCGCAAATTTCGATGTTTCGCCATGAAAAAGGAAGCTGCTATAACTCAGGCATAAAATGCCCGATCTGCCCCAAACTTCACATGTGTGATAACACTCCTGACCTGAAGACATTTACATGCCCATATTCAGTTTTACTCATAGCGCCACCTGCAGGCACCAGGAAGTGTCATGCTGTACTCTGCAACAAATTCCTCCTGGAGATTTAATCAGATCAACACCAAAATCGGTCAGTCTAATAAAAAGGCTTTAGTGATGTTAAATTGCGAAGATCT
Organism: Garra rufa; assembly: GCF_049309525.1. Classification (NCBI taxonomy): domain Eukaryota; kingdom Metazoa; phylum Chordata; class Actinopteri; order Cypriniformes; family Cyprinidae; genus Garra; species Garra rufa. The sequence continues at coordinate 9,474,177 of NW_027394276.1, read as the reverse complement.
TGAGTTTTCGTTGAAGGGCGTGTCCGTGGCGGCCTGGCAAATTTCGAGGTCTCGCCATGGATATAAATCTTGTTATAACTCAGCCATAAAATGTCCGATTTGCCTCAAACTTCACATGTTCGACAAGAGTCCTGGCCTGAACCAATCCGAAGGCCTATATTCTATTATAATCACAGCGCCACCTGTTGGCAACAGGAAATGACTTGTACCAAACTCCTCCTAGAGATTTAATGATATCAACATTATATTTGGTCAGTCTGATCTCGAGGCCTTAGAGATGTTAAATTGTGAAGATCTTGAGTTTTCATTAAAGGGCGTGTCCGTGGCGGCCTGACAAAGTTTGATGTTTCGCCATGGACATAAAAGTTGTTATAACTCAGCCATAAAATGTCCGATCTGCCTCAAACATCACATGTTTGGTAAGAGTCCTGGCCTGAAGACATCTAAAAGCCAATATAAAGATATTATTATAGTGCCACCTATTGGCAGCAGGATATATCATATCTTGCACTAACTCACGCATACCAAGGTCAATCTGCACCAAACTTCATATGTTTGATGAAAGTGCTGGCCTGAACACATCTACATGCCAATAATCAGTTATAGGCATAGCGCCACCAGCTGGCAGCAGGAAGTTTGGCATATTTAAGTGACTTTGATCTATTTTTCCTACATTTAATGTATTAAAAGCATACTGCCCACCGTTTGCTGTGTTCCTAAAGCCACCGGTCGGCGGTGAGCCCGTGTGCGAGGGCCCGTTCATCGCTGCTTGCAGATTTAATTATTAGGGCCCGAGCACCGATGGTGTGAGGACCCTATTGGATCTGCTCCGTTTATTATTATTATTATTATTATTAGGGCCCGAGCACTACAGTGCGAGGACCCTATTGGAATTGCTCCGTTTATTATTATTCTTCTTCTTCTCCAAAATGAAAAGTCTTTTTGAGGGCCTAAACATGCCCGAAAACTCACAAAACTTTGCACACGCATCAGACCTGGCGAAAATTTACATCTGATATGATTTTCAAAAGTGGGTGTGGCAAAATGGCTCGATAGCGCCACCTATAAAATTTCAACGGAGTGCACCTCGAGCTACGTTTCACGTACATGTACGAAACTCGGTACACATATGTAACACACCAATACCTACAAAAAAGTCTCCTGTTGCAACATCCGAAACCCAACAGGAAGTCCGTTATATTGAATTTCCTGTACGATTTTTGTGCAGTTTTTGCCATTTTCAGGCCTCGTACTTTAACGAACTCCTCCTACAGTTTTTATCCGATCATCTTCAAATTTGCTGAGTGTCATCATAAGGCCTTTGCGATGTTAAATTGCGAAGCTTTAGAGTTTTCGTCGATGGGCGTGTCCGTGGCGGCCTGACAAACTTTGATGTTTCGCCATGAAAAAGGAAGTTGCTATAACTCAGGCATACGATGTCCGATCTGCCTCAAACTTCACATGTTTGATGACAGTCCGGTCCTGAACACATGTCAGTGCCCAAATTCAGTTATAATCATAGCGCCACCTGCTGACAACAGGAAATGACATGTTTAACACTGTTACGGACTCTTAGCAACATATTGAAAAGCGTTAACAAGTCGTAAATAGGCTAGCAACATGCTACAAACATGCTAAAACATGCTAGCAACACTTAGCTAAGAGCTAAAGCATGCTATTAATAAAAATACAAAAGGAAATTGCTGTAACTCATGTATATACTGTTGAATCTGACCCAAACTTAATATTCAACATGCTACAAAAATAATAAAGCATGCTAGCAACACTTAGCTAATATGCTAAAGCATGCTAATAATACAATAAAACAGGAAGTTACTCTAACTCAGGCATACCATGTCCAATCAGCCCCAAACTTAACATGTTTGATAAGAATCCTGGCCTAAACACATGCCCATGCCTGTATTCAGTTATAGTCATAGCGCCACCAGCTGGTAACAGGAAGCCATATGTTTAATACTGTTGTGGATGCCTAGCAACATTTAAAAAAAAATCAAAAACTGTTAAACAGGGTAGCAACATGCTAGAAACATGCTATAACATGTTAGCAACATTTAGCTAAGTGCTAAAGCATGCTCTTAATGCAATGAAACAGGAAGTTACTGTAACTCAGGCATGCAATGTCCAATCAGCCCCAAACTTCACATGTTTGATAACAGTCCTGGCCTGAAGATATCTACATGCCAATATTCAGTTATAGTTATAGCGCCACCTACTGTCAACAGGAAGTGACATGTTTAACACTGTGACACACTATTAGCAACACACTAAAAAAGCCATTGAGTGCTAAACTAGTTTAAAACGTACTCAAACATGCTAGCAACACTTACTTAGTGCTAAAGCATGTTGTTAAAGACATAAAACAGGAAGTTACTGCAACTCAGACATGCAATGTCCAATCAGCCCCAAACTTCACGTTTGATAAGACTCCTGGCCTGAAGATATATACATGCCCATATTCAGTTATAGTCACAGCGCCACCTGCTGACAACAGGAAGTGACGTTTAATGGTGTTACGGACTCCTAGCAACATAATAAAAAGCGTCAGCAAGTTTTAAATAGGCTAGCATCATGTTAGAATCATGTTAAAACATGCTAGCAACACTTAGCTGAGAGCTAAAGCATTATATTAATACAAAGAAAAATAAGTGTAACTCATGCATACAATGTCCAATCTGACCCAAGCTTAATATGTTTGATAAGAGTCCTGGTCTGAACACAAGCCCATGCCCATATTCAGTTATAGTCATAGTGCCACCTGCTGGCAACAGGAAGTCACATGTTTAATACTGTTGTGGATGCCAAGCAACATTTTAAAAATATCAACAAGTGTTAAATAGGGTAGCAACATGCTAGAAACATGTTAGCAACATTTAGCTAAGTGCTAAAGCATACTCTTAATGCAATGAAACAGGAAGTTACTGTAACTCAGGCATGCAATGTCCAATCAGCATCACACTTAATATGTTTGATAAGAGTCTTGGCCTGAATACATTTACATGCCAATATTTTGTTATAGTCATAGCGCCACCAGCTGGCAACAGCAAATTACTTGTTTTACACTAACTTAAGCATGCAATGTACAATTTGCACCAAACTTGACATGTTTGCCAATAGGCCTGGCTTGAAGACATCTAAAAGCCAATATTTTGTAATAGCGCCACCTGTTGGCAGCAGGATATGTCATGACTTACACTCAAGCATGCCATGTTCAATAGGGGTGGGAATCTTTAGGTACTTCGCGATCCGATCCGATTCCGATTCTGGGATCCACGATCCGATTCCAAAACGATTCTTCATATACATGTTTTTTTTAGTTTTGTTTTTTTGCAAATATGCTTAATTTAAATATAGAGTTTCTATGTTTTTTGTTTATAGTTAGAATCTCTGTTTGGCAGTATTTCAATCTTAAAAATGACAAAGTGAAATGAAGACTTTTATTGCTTTTATTTTAACAAAATTATATTCAGGATGAACAAGCTCTGAATTAAACATGGAAAGCCCATACAATTACTAAGAACAATTGTTAAGAACAAACAGTTCTCAATCAACAAAGTATGACAATTTTTCAGTTTGTTTAGAACCTTTTAACAAAGGAAGAAATGTCTGTTATTAGTTTTGTTTTGAACGTTTAGAATTATCTTCAGAGATGCAATGAATTATCTTTCAACCATACTGCAAAAAATATCAGGATACAAATTAAATAACTTAAATATCCAACATCTCACTATAGTTTATCTATTGTAATTATATTGCCAAGTTCAAGTTTTTGTGAAGGAAGAGTAGTTGGTCCACATGTTCAGGAGTAAGTGTGCTTCGCTGGGCTGTAACAATATCTCCTGCAGTGGAAAAGACTCTCTCTGCAGAGCCACTGGTTGCAGGAATGCATAAATACCTCTTTGCCATTTTGGAAAGCAAAGGAAAGGACACCTTGTTTACATTCCACCAGTTGAGGGGGTCCTCAGATAGAGAGAGTGGTGGGGAACTCCGATATCTGGTCATCTCCTCTTCAGCTACGGCATGAGCTGACTGATGATGATGTGGTGTAACTGAAGCATCAGAGAAGGTCTGTCCCAGCAGACAGTGAAGCAAAGATGAAGCTCTTCCTGTTGAAGTAGAAGGACGCTCATCCAGATTCTCTGCAACTTCAGGCTGTGGGCTCACTGAGTTGTTGGCTTCTGTCACTCTGCAGTCTTCTGAATTTTCCTGCTCTTTTGCCTTATCTTCCTGCTTTTAATCAATCACAAGAGAAGAAAATGAACATATTGTAGATCAAACATAACTATTAAGTTAAATGATTGAGGTCATACAATCCACAGTGAAATATTATAAATTTTTTACACATTGACTAATAAAGACTTAGAGAAATGTATTTAATACGTTATTTCATAATTTAAGACTGACATGAAAAAGTCCTGTAATATTGCACTGTTGCAATTGCTTTAATGTTATATGCTAAAACTTTGTCATTAAGTATCACAGATATTGATGATATATAAAAGTTACCTCTTGCAATGATGAAGCTTCAGTAATCACTGTTTTGTACGCTTCCTCTCTCTTTTCTTCGGAAAGAAAGGGCAGTCCCTTAAAGCGCGGGTCCAGAGAAGCACATTTGTGAAGAAGACTGGTCTCCTGCACAGTGGTGTACCTTCTGCTGAGGTCCTCACTGATGACCCTCTTTATCTCCCTGATCACTGGTGTCTCATCAGTGTTTTCTTTCATGTCCTGGATCAACTTAGCATGCAATGGAGCAATCAAACATGCTGTGGGGCTGCTCTCCTCTGACATTAGAAGGGTGGCATCTTTCATAGGCTTGAGGGCGTTTACAACATCTTCGGCACATGAAATATCTGACTCTGTAAGAGTGAAGATTTCAGACGCTCCTTTTCTCACCGCAGGTGACAGTAACGCAGCGCAGACAGCCGGTTGTTGCTCAAGGAATCGTTCAAGCATCTCATATGCGCTGTTCCATCTAGTGATGACGTCAGATTTCAGTTTATGACACGGCAGATTAAGCTGTTTTTGTTTCTCCTCCAACTGATGCTTTGCAGTTGTGCTGCGATGGAAAAAAGTCACAATGCGCCTCACCCTCGCTAACAGCCTCGACACTGCCGGCAACTTTAGCGCTCGCTGAGAGGCCAAATTAAGTGTGTGTGCGTAACATCTCACATGTGGAAACTTGCCAAGCTGTGCTGCAACAGCCATATTAGAGGCATTGTCAGTCACCAAAACTAAGTCTTTGTTCGCAATTTTCCATTCGGATGCAACACTTTGCAGAAGTTCAGCAACATTCGCGCCTGTGTGGCTTTCGTTCATACTCCGCGTTTGCAGAACACAAGCCGCGAGCTTACACTCATCCGTGATGTAGTGAGCCGTAATGGTGACATACGAGTCTGTGGAAATTGATGTCCATGCATCACATGTTATTGCAACCCTGTCCGTATTGCATAGTGATTCTAAAATTTGAGCTTTAGTCTCCCTGTAGAGTGCGGGTATTGCGGTGTCACTGAAATAACGTCGTGAGGGCACACTATATCTTGGCTCAAGCACCTGTAACATTGTGCGAAATCCTTGGTTATCCACTACCGAGTAAGGGCGCAAATCCTTGGCAATGAAACCCGCCACTGACCGGGTAATTCGCTTGGCCTTTTCAGAATTCGGTGGAAGCTTTGCTACTTGCTCGAGGGTCCTTTGAGTGGGACCGGCAGTGGGCGCGATCAGGATAGAAGGCCTTTTCTCCAGCTCTGGGTGGAACCGTGTAATATGCTTCTTCATGTTAGTCGTGTTCCCGAAATACTTAAATTTGGCACGACAGATTTTGCACACAGTATGGCTTTTATCAACGACCCCTTTCTCTTCGTCTTCACAAAATCCAAAATGTTGCCACACAGTCGATTTCAAATTTGATGGTGCAGGCTGTAGTTTGTCCATTGTTCAAAAGAAGAGAATTCGACAGCATACATGTAAGAGATGAGCGTTGTGATGTTTATGTTTCCGGCGCGCATTCGCGATTTGATTGAACAGAGAATCGATTCTGAATCTTTGAGAATCGATTCAGAATCGTTAGAGAAAGAATCGCGATGCATCGATGCATCGATTTTTTCTCCCACCCCTAATGTTCAAGCTTCACCAAACTTCATATGTTTGATAAAAGCACTGGCCTGAACACATCTGCATGCCAATATTCAGTTATAGGCATGGCGCCACCAGCTGGCAGAAGGAAGATTGGCACATATCAATGACTTTGACATATTCCTCCTACATTTTCTGAGTTAATAGCATAGTGCCAACCATTCGCCACCGATCGGCGGTGAGCCCGAGTGCGAGGGCCCTACCATCGCTGCTTGCAGCTTTAATTAGGGCCCGAGCACCGATGGTGTGAGGACCCTATTGGATCTGCTTCGTTTATTATTATTATTATTATTATTATTATTATTATTATTATTATTCTTCTCCAAAATGAATCGCATTTTTGAGGGCTTAGACATACCCGAAAACTCATGAAACTTCGCACACACATCAGACCTGGCGAAAATTTACGTCTGATATGGGTTGCAGAAGTGGGTGTGGCAAAATGGCTCGACAGCGCCACCTTTACACGTTCCGCGGTGTGCGCATTCAGCTGTGATTCACGTACATGCACGAAAATCGGTACACACATGTAACACACCAATACCTACAAAAAAGCCTCTTGGAGCAAAATTTGACACCCAACAGGAAGTCGGTTATTTTTAATTTTCTCAGCAAATTTTGTGTCATTTTTGCCATTTTCAGGCCTCGTACTTGAACGAACTCCTCCTAGAGATTTATTCGGATCAACGCCAAATTTTCAGAGTCTAATCTAAAGCCCTTTGTGACGCTAAATTGTGAAGATCTAGAGTTTTCATCGGAGGGCGTGTCCGTGGCGGCCTCGCAAATTTCGATGTTTCGCCATGAAAAAGGAAGTTGCTATAACTTAGGCATAAAATGTCCAATCTGTCCCAAACTTCACATGTGTGATAACACTCCTGACCTGATGACATCTACATATCCATATTCAGTTATAGTCATAGCGCCACCTGCAGGCAACAGGAAGTGTCATGCTGTACTCTACAACCAACTCCTCCTAGAGATTTATACAGATCAACACCAAAATCGGTCAGTCTAATATAAAGGCCTTAGTGATGTTAAATTGTGAAGATCTTGAGTTTTCGTTGAAGGGCGTGTCCGTGGCGGCCTGACAAATTTCGAGGTCTCGCCATGGATATAAAACTTGTTATAACTCAGCCATAAAATGTCCGATTTGCCTCAAACTTCACATGTTCGATTAAAGTCCTGGCCTGAACACATCTGAAGGCCAATATTCTATTATAATCACAGCGCCACCTGTTGGCAACAGGAAATGACTTGTATAAAACTCCTCCTAGAGATTTAATGATATCAACATTATATTTGGTCAGTCTGATCTAGAGGTCTTAGAGATGTTAAATTGCGAAGATCTTGAGTTTTCGTTAAAGGGCGTGTCTGTGGCGGCGTGACAAAGTTTGATGTTTCGCCATGGACATAGAAGTTGTTATAACTCAGCCATAAAATGTCCGATCTGCCTCAAACTTCACAGGTTTGGTAAGAGTCCTGGCCTGAAGACACCTAAAGGCCAATATTCAGATATTATCATAGCGCCACCTGTTGGCATCAGGATATATCATATCTTTCACTAACTCAAACATACCAAGGTCAATCTGCACCAAACTTCATATGTTTGATGAAAGTGCCAGCCTGAACACATCTACATGCCAATAATCAGTTATAGGCATAGCGCCACCAGCTGGCAGCAGGGAATTTGGCACATTTAAGTGACTTTGACATATTTCTCATATTTTTACTGTATTAAAAGCATACTACCCTCCATTTGCTGTGTTCCTAAAGCCACCGGTCGGCGGTGAGCCCGTGTGCGAGGGCCCGTTCATCGCTGCTTGCAGCTTTAATTAGGGCCCGAGCACCGATGGTGTGAGGACCCTATTGGATCTGCTTCGTTTATTATTATTATTATTATTATTATTATTCTTCTCCAAAATGAATCGCATTTTTGAGGGCTTAGACATACCCGAAAACTCATGAAACTTCGCACACACATCAGACCTGGCGAAAATTTACGTCTGATATGGGTTGCAGAAGTGGGTGTGGTAAAATGGCTCGATAGCGCCACCTTTACACGTTCCGCGGTGTGCGCTTTCAGTTGTGATTCACGTACATGCACGAAAATCGGTACACACATGTAGCTCACCAAAACCTACAAAAAAGCCTCTTGGAGCAAAATTTGACACCCAACAGGAAGTCGGTTATTTTTAATTTTCTTAGCAAAATTTGTGTAATTTTTGCCATTTTCAGGCGTCATACTTGAACGAACTCCTCCTAGAGATTTATTCGGATTAACGGCAAATTTGGTGAGTCTAATCTAAAGCCCTTTGTGACGTTAAATTGCGAAGATCTAGAGTTTTCATCGGAGGGCGTGTCCGTGGCGGCCTGGCAAATTTCGATGCTTCGCCATGAAAAAGGAAGTTGCTATAACTCAGGCATAAAATGCCCGATCTGCCCCAAACTTCACATGTGTGATAACACACCTGACCTGATGACATCTACATACCCATATTCAGTTTTACTCATAGCGCCACCTGCTGGCACCAGGAAGTGTCATGCTGTACTCTGCAACAAACTCCTCCAAAAGATTTAATCAGATCAACACCAAAATCGGTCAGTCTAATAAAAAGGCTTTAGCGATGTTAAATTGCGAAGATCTTGAGTTTTCGTTGAAGGGTGTGTCCATGGCGGCCTGGCAAATTTCGTGGTCTCGCCATGGATATAAAACTTGTTATAACTCAGCCATAAAATGTCCGATTTGCCTCAAACTTCACATGTTCGATAAGAGTCCTGGCCTGAACCAATCTGAAGGCCTATATTCTATTATAATCACAGCGCCACCTGTTGGCAATAGGAAATGACTTGTACCAAACTCCTCCTAGAGATTTAATGATATCAACAATATATTTGGTCAGTCTGATCTCGAGGCCTTAGAGATGTTAAATTGTGAAGATCTTGAGTTTTCGTCAAAGGGCGTGTCCATGGCGGCCTGACAAAGTTTGATGTTTCGCCATGGACATAAAAGTTGTTATAACTCAGCCATAAAATGTCCGATCTGCCTCAAACTTCACATGTTTGGTAAAAGTCCTGGCCTGAAGACATCTAAAGGCCAATATACAGATATTATTATAGCGCCACCTATTGGCAGCAGGATATATCATATCTTGCACTAACTCACACATACCAAGGTCAATCTGAACCAAACTTCATATGTTTGATCAAAGTGCTGGCCTGAACACATCTACATGCCAATAATCAGTTATAGGCATAGCGCCACCAGCTGGCAGCAGGAAGTTTGGCACATTTAAGTGACTTTGATCTATTTTTCCTACATTTACTGTATTAAAAGCATACTGCCCACCGTTTGCTGTGTTCCTAAAGCCACCGGTCGGCGGTGAGCCCGGGTGCGAGGGCCCGTTCATCGCTGCTTGCAGCTTTAATTATTATTATTATTATTATTCTCCAAAATGAATCGCATTTTTGAGGGCTTAGACATACCCGAAAACTCATGAAACTTTGCACACACATCAAACCTGGCGAAAATTTACGTCTGATATGGGTTTCAGAAGTGGGTGTGGCAAAATGGCTCGACAGCGCCACCTTTAGACGTTCAGCGGTGTGCGCTTTCAGCTGTGATTCACGTACATGCACGGAAATCGGTACACACATGTAACACACCAATACCTACAAAAAAGCCTCTTGGAGCAAAATCCGGAACCCAACAGGAAGTCGGTTATTTTTAATTTTCTCAGCAAAATTTGTGTCATTTTTGCCATTTTCAGGCGTCGTACTTGAACGAACTCCTCCTAGAGATTGATTCGGATCAATGCCGAATTTGGTGAGTCCAATCTAAAGCCCTTTGTGACGTTAAATTGCGAAGATCTAGAGTTTTCATCGGAGGGCGTGTCCGTGGCGGCCTCGCAAATTTCGATGTTTCGCCATGAAAAAGGAAGTTGCTATAACTTAGGCATAAAATGTCCGATCTGTCCCAATCTTCACATGTGTTATAACACTCCTGACCTGAAGACATCTACATGCCTATATTCAGTTATAGTCATAGCGCCACCTGCAGGCAACAGGAAGTGTCATGCTGTACTCTACAACCAACTCCTCCTAGAGATTTATGCAGATCAACACCAAAATCGGTCAGTCTAATATAAAGGCCTTAGTGATGTTAAATTGTGAAGATCTTGAGTTTTCGGTAAAGGGTGTGTCCGTGGCGGCCTGACAAATTTCGAGGTCTCGCCATGGATATAAAACTTGTTATAACTCAGCCATAAAATGTCCGATTTGCCTCAGACTTCACATATTCGATAAGAGTCCTGGCCTGAATACATCTGAAGGCCAATATTCTATTATAATCACAGTGCCTCCTGTTGGCAACAGGAAATGACTTGTATCAAACTCCTCCTAGAGATTTAATGATATCAACATTATATTTGGTCAGTCTGATCTAGAGGCCTTAGAGATGTTAAATTACAAAGATCTTGAGTTTTCGTTAAAGGGCGTGTCTGTGGCTGCGTGACAAAATTTGATGTTTCGCCATGGACATAGAAGTTGTTATAACTCAGCCATAAAATGTCCGATCTGCCTCAAACTTCACAGGTTTGGTAAGAGTGCTGGCCTAAAGACACCTAAAGGCCAATATTCAGATATTATCATAGCGCCACCTGTTGGCAGCAGGATATATATTATACTTTCACTAACTCAAACATACCAAGGTCAATCTGCACCAAACTTCATATGTTTGATGAAAGTGGTGGCCTGAACACATCTACATGCCAATAATCAGTTATAGGCATAGCGCCACCAGCTGGCAGCAGGAAATTTGGCACATTTAAGTGACTTTGACATATTTCTCCTATTTTTACTGTATTAAAAGCATACTACCCACCATTTGCTGTGTTCCTAAAGCCACCGGTCGGCGGTGAGCCCGTGTGCGAGGGCCCGTTCATCGCTGCTTGCAGCTTTAATTATTATTATTATTCCGCCGCAAGTCTATGGCAGCCCATAGAACCGCTTGCGGACCGTTCGTCCGATTTTCACCAAAATCGAGTCAGATCATCTTCAGACTGTCCTGACAAAAAGTTATGGATTTCATGATGATAGATGAAACCGTTTTCGTATAGCGCCTCTATAAATTTAAGGCTTGATGTGAAAATGACTCTAAGGCTATATCTTTGGAAAATTTTGACATAATGGCACCAAACTTTGTGTGCACGTTTGTCACCTCACACTAAACACACCACATGGATTTGAGAACAGCGCCACCTGTTGGTCAAACGTAATAAGCATTAAATCATATCAGTAGGCGTTCTACACCATTTTTCTGTAATTTTCACTGAAATCCTCTTAAAATTGCTTCCTTTTCGTTATTGTTGCAGTTGGTCTGCTGTTCCTGCCATCGTTAGCTCCTCATTTTCCGCTTTGAGTGCTTGGCCCCGTAATTGCTGCTTGCAGCTATATTTATTATTATTATTATTCCGCCGCAAGTCTATGGCAGCCCATAGAACCGCTTGCGGGAAAGTTGTATAATTTGGCACACTGATAGAGGACCGTGCCAACATTAACCATAGCAAGTTTGGAGTCTCTAACTCAAACTCTCTAGCGCCACCACTTGTCCAAACTTTCACTTTCTTTTTGCTAATAACTTTTGAACCGTAAGCCATAAAATCAAAATTCCAATTTTCTCTGAATCCTTGGGTCATGCCGAGTCGATTGAACACCAAATTTCTAAAATCCTAAGGTTTAGTTTTTTTTCTATAATTTTTTGTTTATAAAACCTACTTTTTCGAACTCGTCCTAGACGGTTTGTCTGATTTTCACCAAAATTGGCTCAGATCATCTTCAGACAATGCAGGCAAAAAGTTATGGAATTCAAGTTGATTGGACAAACCGTTCTCGAAAAACGCGCTAATTAATTCTACGAAAAGCGTTCAAAAATGGAAGTGAGGTCATATCTCCGCAACGCTTTGGAATATTGAGACCAAACTTGGTGTGTGTTATAACAAGCATGACCTGAGGCTACCTGCAATGTTTCGTCACAGTGCCACCTAGTGGTCAGGAGATATTAAAAATGGCTATTTTTGCTTATAACTTCTCAGTGTTTTGACCAAAAATCTCAAAACTAGTCTTGTTAGATTCGGAGGAGCATGCCGAGTCGACCCATATCCAATTTTCCTATGTCAGCCATTTTGGGTGTCGGCCATTTTGAATTTAGATTTAAAATGCTGTATCTTGAAAACGGATTAACGTATCGTTTCGACAATAATTACAAAAATGTTCGGCACCATGCCCTGAATGTACATACCAATTTTGGGGCCAGCGCCACCTTGTGGTCAAAAGTTATAACGAAATTTCGAAAAATGCTAATAACTTCTGAAAAACATGGCTTATTGTAATAAAAGTGATCTCAAAATATTCCTTGGGTCAGGCCGAGAACATTGATACCAATTATGCCAAAATTGGCTTAACTTCCTGTTCGCCATTTTGATGAATGTAGAAAACCTACTTTTTCGAACTCCTCCTAGACCGTTGGTCGGATTTTCACCAAATTTGACTCGGATCATCTTCAGACCATGCTGACAAAAAGTTATGGATTTCGTGTCGATATTCGAAACCGTTTTCATTTAACGCATCAACGAATTTGCAGGTAAGATGCCAAAGCGCATCGGAAGCTGTATCTCTGCAAAGCTTTGAGATATTTGCACCAAATTTGGTATGTGGCATTAACACCCAACACTGATGACACCACATCAATTTGGTAGCAGCGCCACCTATTGGTCAAGAGTAATGAAGCATTCATTAACTATTAGTTTTAAAATGAACAAAAATGCTAATAATTGTAGATAGCATTAGCCTATTGTAATGAAACTGGTCTCAAAATATTCCTTGGGTCATCCCGACAACATAGATACCAATTATGCAACAGTTGGCCAAACTCCCTTTCCGCCATTTTGATTTATGTTGAAAACCTACTTTTTCGAACTAGTCCTAGACTGTTCGTCCGATTTTCACCAAAATCGAGTCAGATCATCTTCAGACTGTGCTGACAAAAAGTTATGGATTTCATGTTGATAGATGAAACCGTTTTTGTACAGTGCCTCTATAAATTTTAGGCTTGATGTGAAAATGACTCTAAGGCTATATCTTTGGAAAACTTTGACATAATGACACCAAACTTTGTGTGAACGTTTGTCAGCTCACACTAAACACACCACATCGATCTGATAACAGCGCTACCTGTTGGTCAAACCTAATAAGCCATTAAATCATATCAGTAGGCGTTCTACATCATTTTTCTGTTGTCTTGACTAAAATCATCCTAAAATGGCTTCATTTTACTTATTGTTGCAGTTGGTCTGCTGTTCCTGCCATCATTAGCTCCTCATTTTCCACTTTGAGTGCTTGGCCCCGTAATTGCTGCTTGCAGCTATATTTATTATTATTATTATTATTATTATTATTATTCTTCTCCAAAATAAATCGCATTTTTGAGGGCTTAGACATACCCGAAAACTCATGAAACTTCGCACACACCTCAGACCTGTCGAAAATTTACGTCTGATATGGGTTGCAGAAGTGGGTGTGGCAAAATGGCTCGACAGCGCCACCTTTACACGTTCCGCGGTGTGCGCATTCAGCTGTGATTCACGTACATGCACGAAAATCGGTACACACATGTAACACACCAATACCTACAAAAAAGCCTCTTGGAGCAAAATTTGACACCCAACAGGAAGTCGGTTATTTTTAATTTTCTCAGCAAATTTTGTGTCATTTTTGCCATTTTCAGGCCTCGTACTTGAACGAACTCCTCCTAGAGATTTATTCGGATCAACGCCAAATTTGCTGAGTCTAATCTAAAGCCCTTTGTGACGGTAAATTGTGAAGATCTAGAGTTTTCATCAGAGGGCGTGTCCGTGGCGGCCTCGCAAATTTCGATGTTTCGCCATGAAAAAGGAAGTTGCTATAACTCAGGCATACAATGTCCGATCTGTCCCAAACTTCACATGTGTGATAACAGTCCTGACCTGATGACATCTACATGCCCATATTCAGTTATGGTCATAGCGCCACCTGCTGGCAACAGGAAGTGTCATGCTGTACTCTACAACAAACTCCTCCTAGAGATTTATACAGATCAACACCAAAATCGGTCAGTCTAATAAAAAGGCTTTAGTGATGTTAAATTGCAAAGATCTTGAGTTTTCGTTGAAGGGCGTGTCCGTGGCGGCCTGACACATTTCGAGGTCTCGCCATGGATATAAAACTTGTTATAACTCAGCCATAAAATGTCCGATTTGCCTCAAACTTCACATGTTCGATTAAAGTCCTGGCCTGAACACATCTGAAGGCCAATATTCTATTATAATCACAGCGCCACCTGTTGGCAACAGGAAATGACTTGTATCAAACTCCTCCTAGAGATTTAATGATATCAACATTATATTTGCTCAGTCTGATCTAGAGGCCTTAGAGATGTTAAATTGCGAAGATCTTGAGTTTTCGTCAAAGGGCGTGTCCGTGGTGGCCTGACAAAATTTGACGTTTCGCCATGGACATAGAAGTTGTTATAACTCAGCCATAAAATATCCGATCTGCCTCAAACTTCACAGGTTTGGTAAGAGTCCTGGCCTGAAGACATCTAAAGGCCAATATTCAAATATTATCATAGCGCCACCTGTTGGCAGCAGGATATATCATATCTTTCGCTAACTCAAACATACCAAGGTCGATCTGCACCAAACGTCATATGTTTGATGAAAGTGCTGGCCTGAACACATCTACATGCCAATAATCAGTTATAGGCATAGCGCCACCAGCTGGCAGCAGAAAGTTTGGCACATTTAAGTGACTTTGATCTATTTTTCCTACATTTACTGTATTAAAAGCATACTGCCCACCGTTTGATGTTTTCCTAAAGCCACCGGTCGGCGGTGAGCCCGGGTGCGAGGGCCCGTTCATCGCTGCTTGCAGCTTTAATTATTATTATTATTCTTCTTATCCGGAATGAATCGCATTTTTGAGGGCCTAGACATACCCGAAAACTAACGAAACTTCGCACACACATCAGACCTGGCGAAAATGGACGTCTGATATGGGTTGCAGAAGTGGGTGTGGCAAAATGGCTCAATAGCGCCACCTTTACACGTTCCGCGGTGTGCGCATTCAGCTGTGATTATCGTACATGCACAAAAATCGGTACACACATGTAGCACACCAATACCTACAAAAAAGCCTCTTGAGATAAAATCTGAAACCCAACAGGAAGTCGGTTATTATTAATTTTCTCAGCAAAATTTGTGTCATTTTTGCCATTTTCAGGTGTCATACTTGAACGAACTCCTCCTAGAGATTTATTCCGATCAACACCAAATTTGGTGAGTCTAATCTAAAGCCCTTTGTGACGTTAAATTGTGAAGATCTAGAGTTTTCATCGGAGGGCGTGACCGTGGCAGCCTCGCAAATTTCGATGTTTCGCCATGAAAAAGGAAGTTGCTATAACTTAGGCATAAAATGTCCGATCTGTCCCAAACTTCACATGTGTGATAACACTCCTGATCTGAAGACATCTACATGCCCATATTCAGTTATAGTCATAGCGCCACCTGCAGGCAACAGGAAGTGTCATGCTGTACTCGACAACCAACTCCTCCTAGAGATTTATACAGATCAACTCCAAAATCGGTCAGTCTAATATAAAGGCCTTAGTGATGTTAAATTGTGAAGATCTTGAGTTTTCGGTAAAGGGCGTGTCCGTGGCGGCCTGACAAATTTTGATGTTTTGCCATGGACATAGAAGTTGTTATAACTCAGCCATAAAATGTCCGATTTGCCTCAAACTTCACATATTCGATAAGAGTCCTGGCCTGAATACATCTGAAGGCCAATATTCTATTATAATCACAGCGCCACCTGTTGGCAACAGGAAATGACTTGTATCAAACTCCTCCTAGAGATTTAATGATATCAACATTATATTTGGTCAGTCTGATCTAGAGGCCTTAGAGATGTTAAATTACAAAGATCTTGAGTTTTCGTTAAAGGGCGTGTCTGTGGCTGCGTGACAAAGTTTGATGTTTCGCCATGGACATAGAAGTTGTTATAACTCAGCCATAAAATGTCCGATCTGCCTCAAACTTCACAGGTTTGGTAAGAGTGCTGGCCTAAAGACACCTAAAGGCCAAAATTCAGATATTATCATAGCGCCACCTGTTGGCAGCAGGATATATCATACTTTCACTAACTCAAACATACCAAGGTCAATCTGCACCAAACTTCATATGTTTGATGAAAGTGGTGGCCTGAACACATCTACATGCCAATAATCAGTTATAGGCATAGCGCCACCAGCTGGCAGCAGGAAATTTGGCACATTTAAGTGACTTTGACATATTTCTCCTATTTTTACTGTATTAAAAGCATACTACCCACCATTTGCTGTGTTCCTAAAGCCACCGGTCGGCGGTGAGCCCGTGTGCGAGGGCCCGTTCATCGCTGCTTGCAGCTTTAATTATTATTAGGGCCCGAGCACCGATGGTGTGAGGACCCTATTGGATCTGCTTCGTTTATTATTATTAGGGCCCGAGCACCGATGGTGTGAGGACCCTATTGGATCTGCTTCGTTTATTATTATTATTATTATTCTTCTTCTCCGGAATGAATCGCATTTTTGAGGGCCTAAACATACCCGAAAACTCATGAAACTTTGCACACACATCAAACCTGGCGAAAATGGATGTCTGATATGGGTTTCAGAGATGGGTGTGGCAAAACGGCTCGATAGCGCCACCTTTACACGTTCCGCGGTGTGCGCTTTCAGCTATGATTCACGTACATGCATGAAAATCGGTACACACATGTATCTCACCAATACCTACAAAAAAGCCTCCTGGGACAAAATCCGAAACCCAACAGGAAGTCGGTTATTATTAATTTTCTTAGCAAAATTTGTGTCATTTTTGCCATTTTCAGGCGTCGTACTTGAGCGAACTCCTCCTAGAGATTTACTCCGATCAACAGCAAATTTGGTGAGTCTAATCTAAAGCCCTTTGTGACGTTAAATTGTGAAGATCTAGAGTTTTCATCAGAGGGCGTGTCCGTGGCGGCCTCGCAAATTTCGATGTTTCGCCATGAAAAAGGAAGTTGCTATAACTTAGGCATAAAATGTCCGATCTGTCCCAAACTTCACATGTGTGATAACACTCCTGACCTGATGACATCTACATATCCATATTCAGTTATAGTCATAGCGCCACCTGCTGGCAACAGGAAGTGTCATGCTGTACTCTACCACCAACTCCTCCTAGAGATTTATACAGATCAACACCAAAATCGGTCAGTCTAATATAAAGGCCTTAGTGATGTTAAATTGTGAAGATCTTGAGTTTTCGGTAAAGGGCGTGTCCGTGGCGGCCTGACAAATTTCGAGGTCTCGCCATGGATATAAAACTTGTTATAACTCAGCCATAAAATGTCCGATTTGCCTCAAACTTCACATATTCGATAAGAGTCCTGGCCTGAACACATCTGAAGGCCAATATTCTATTATAATCACAGCGCCACCTGTTGGCAACAGGAAATGACTTGTATCAAACTCCTCCTAGAGATTTAATGATATCAACATTATATTTGGTCAGTCTGATCTAGAGGCCTTAGAGATGTTAAATTGTGAAGATCTTGAGTTTTCGTTAAAGGGCGTGTCTGTGGCGGCGTGACAAAGTTTGATGTTTCGCCATGGACATAGAAGTTGTTATAACTCAGCCATAAAATGTCCGATCTGCCTCAAACTTCACAGGTTTGGTAAGAGTCCTGGCCTGAAGACACCTAAAGGCCAATATTCAGATATTATCATAGTGCCACCTGTTGGCAGCAGGATATCATATCTTTCACTAACTCAAACATACCAAGGTCAATCTGCACCAAACTTCATATGTTTGATGAAAGTGGTGGCCTGAACACATCTACATGCCAATAATCAGTTATAGGCATAGCGCCACCAGCTGGCAGCAGGAAATTTGGCACATTTAAGTGACTTTGACATATTTCTCCTATTTTTACTGTATTAAAAGCATACTACCCACCATTTGCTGTGTTCCTAAAGCCACCGGTCGGCGGTGAGCCCGTGTGCGAGGGCCCGTTCATCGCTGCTTGCAGCTTTAATTATTATTATTATTATTATTATTATTATTATTCTTCTCCAAAATGAATCGCATTTTTGAGGGCTTAGACATACCCGAAAACTCATGAAACTTCGCACACACATCAGACCTGGCGAAAATTTACGTCTGATATGGGTTTCAGAAGTGGGTGTGGCAAAATGGCTCGACAGCGCCACCTTTACACGTTCCGCGGTGTGCGCTTTCAGCTGTGATTCACGTACATGCACGGAAATCGGTACACACATGTAACACACCAATACCTACAAAAAAGCCTCTTGGAACAAAATCCGGAACCCAACAGGAAGTCGGTTAATATTAATATTCTCAACAAAATGTGTGTCATTTTTGCCATTTTCAGGCGTCGTACTTGAACGAACTCCTCCTAGAGATTTATTCGGATCAACGCCAAATTTGCAGAGTCTAGTCTAAAGCCCTTTGTGACGTTAAATTGTGAAGATCTAGAGTTTTCATCGGAGGGCGTGTCCATGGCGGCCTCGCAAATTTCGATGTTTCGCCATGAAAAAGGAAGTTGCTATAACTCAGGCATGCAATGTCCGATCCGTCCCAATCTTCACATGTGTGATAACACTCCTGACCTGATGACATCTACATGCCCATATTCAGTTTTACTCATAGCGCCACCTGCTGGCAACAGGAAGTGTCATGCTGTACTCTGCAACTAGCTCCTCCAAGAGATTTTATCAGATCAACACCAAAATCGGTCAGTCTAATAAAAAGGCTTTAGCGATGTTAAACTGCGAAGATCTTGAGTTTTCGTTGAAGGGCGTGTCCGTGGCGGCCTGGCAAATGTCGAGGTCTCGCCATGGATATAAAACTTGTTATAACTCAGCCATAAAATGTCCGATTTGCCTCAAACTTCACATATTTGATAAGAGTCCTGGCCTGAACACATCTGAAGGCCAATATTCTATTATAATCACAGCGCCACCTGTTGGCAACAGGAAATGACTTGTATCAAACTCCTCCTAGAGATTTAATGATATCAGCATTATATTTGGTCAGTCTGATCTAGAGGCCTTAAAGATGTTAAATTGCGAAGATCTTGAGTTTTCATTAAAGGGCGTGTCTGTGGCGGCGTGACAAAGTTTGATGTTTCGCCATGGACATAGAAGTTGTTATAACTCAGCCATAAAATGTTCGATCTGCCTCAAACTTCACAGGTTTGGTAAGAGTCCTGGCCTGAAGACAGCAAAAGGCCAATATTCAGATATTATCATAGCGCCACCTGTTGGCAGCAGGATATATCATATCTTTCACTAACTCAAACACACCAAGGTCAATCTGCACCAAACTTCATATGTTTGATGAAAGTGGTGGCCTGAACACATCTACATGCCAATAATCAGTTATATGCATAGCGCCACTAGCTGGCAGCAGGAAATTTGGCACATTTAAGTGACTTTGACATATTTCTCCTATTTTTAATGTATTAAAAGCATACTACCCACCATTTGCTGTTTTCCTAAAGCCACCGGTCGGCGGTGAGCCCGGGTGCGAGGGCCCGTTCATCGCTGCTTGCAGCTTTAATTATTATTATTATTATTCTTATCCGGAATGAATCGCATTTTTGAGGGCCTAAACATACCCGAAAACTAACGAAACTTTGCACACACATCAGACCTGGCGAAAATGGACGTCTGATATGGGTTGCAGAAGTGGGTGTGGCAAAATGGCTCGACAGCGCCACCTTTACACGTTCCGCGGTGTGCGCATTCAGCTGTGATTCACGTACATGCACAAAAATCGGTACACACATGTAACACACCAATACCTACAAAAAAGCCTCTTGGAGCTAAATTTGACAACCAACAGGAAGTCGGTTATTTTTAATTTTCTCAACAAATTTTGTGTCATTTTTGCCATTTTCAGGCCTCGTATCTGAACGAACTCCTCCTAGAGATTTATTCGGATAAACGCCAAATTTGCTGAGTCTAATCTAAAGCCCTTTGTGACGTTAAATTGTGAAGATCTAGAGTTTTCATCGGAGGGCGTGTCCGTGGCGGCCTAGTAAATTTCGATGTTTCGCCATGAAAAACGAAGTTGCTATAACTCAGGCATACAATGTCCGATCTGTCCCAAACTTCACATGTGTGATAACACTCTTGACCTGATGACATCTACATGCCCATATTCAGTTATAGTCATAGCTCCACCTGCTGGCAACAGGAAGTGTCATGCTGTACTCTACAACAGACTCCTCCTAGAGATTTATACACATCAACACCAAAATTGGTCAGTCTAATATAAAGGCCTTAATGATGTTAAATTGTGAAGATCTTGAGTTTTCGTTGAAGGGCGTGTCCGTGGCGGCCTGACAAATTTCGAGGTCTCGCCATGGATATAAAACTTGTTATAACTCAGTCATAAAATGTCCGATTTGCCTCAAACTTCACATGCTCGATAAGAGTCCTGGCCTGAAAACATCTGAAGGCCAATATTCTATTATAATCACAGCGCCACCTGTTGGCAACAGGAAATGACTTGTAGCAAACTCCTCCTAGAGATTTAATGATATCAACATTATATTTGGTCAGTCTGATCTAGAGGCCTTAGAGATGTTAAATTGCGAAGATCTTGAGTTTTCGTTATAGGGCGTGTCTGTGGCGGCGTGACAAAGTTTGATGTTTCGCCATGGACATAGAAGTTGTTATAACTCAGCCATAAAATGTCCGATCTGCCTCAAACTTCACAGGTTTGGTAAGAGTCCTGGCCTGAAGACACCTAAAGGCCAATATTCAGATATTATCATAGCGCCACCTGATGGCAGCAGGATATATCATATCTTTCACTAACTCAAACATACCAAGGCCAATCTGCACCAAACTTCATATGTTTGATAAAAGTGCTGGCCTGAACACATCTAAATGCCAATAATCAGTTATAGGCATAGCGCCACCAGCTGGCAGCAGGAAATTTGGCACTTTTAAGTGACTTTGACATATTTCTCCTATTTTTACTGTATTAAAAGCATACTGCCCACCATTAGCTGTGTTCCTAAAGCCACCGGTCGGCGGTGAGCCCGTGTGCGAGGGCCCGTTCATCGCTGCTTGCAGCTTTAATTAGGGCCCGAGCACCGATGGTGTGAGGACCCTATTGAATCTGCTCCGTTTATTATTATTATTATTATTATTATTATTATTATTATTATTATTCTTATCCAAAGTGAATCGCATTTTAGAGGACCTAAACATTCCCGAAAACTCACAAAACTTTGCACACACATCAAACCTGGCGAAAATTTACGTCTGATTTGGGTTTCAGAAGTGGGTGTGGCAAAATGGCTCGACAGCGCCACCTTTAGACGTTCAGCGGTGTGCGCTTTCAGCTGTGATTCACGTACATGCACGGAAATCAGTACACACATGTAACACACCAAAACCTACAAAAAAGCCTCTTGGAGCAAAATCCGGAACCCAACAGGAAGTCGGTTAATATTAATATTCTCAACAAAATTTGTGTCATTTTTGCCTTTTTCAGGTGTCGTACTTGAACGAACTCCTCCTACAGATTTATTCGGATCAACGCCAAATTTGCTGAGTCTACTCTAAAGCCCTTTGTGACGTTAAATTGTGAAGATCTAGAGTTTTCATCGGAGGGCGTGTCCGTGGCGGCCTCGCAAATTTCGATGTTTCGCCATGATAAAGGAAGTTGCTATAACTCAGGCATACAATGTCCTATCTGTCCCAAACTTCACATGTGTGATAACACTCCTGACCTGAAGACATCTACATGCCCATATTCAGTTATAGTCATAGCGCCACCTGCAGGCAACAGGAAGTGTCATGCTGTACTCTACAACCAACTCCTCCTAGAGATTTATTCAGATCAACACCAAAATCGGTCAGTCTAATATAAAGGCCGTAGCGATGTTAAATTGTGAAGATCTTGAGTTTTCGGTAAAGGGCGTGTCCGTGGCGGCCTGACAAATTTCGAGGTCTCGCCATGGATATAAAACTTGTCATAACTCAGCCATAAAATGTCCGATTTGCCTCAAACTTCACATATTAGATAAGAGTCCTGGCCTGAACACATCTGAAGGCCAATATTCTATTATAATCACAGCGCCACCTGTTGGCAACAGGAAATGACTTGTATCAAACTCCTCCTAGAGATTTAATGATATCAACATTATATTTGGTCAGTCTGATCTAGAGGCCTTAGAGATGTTAAATTGCGAAGATCTTGAGTTTTCGTTAAAGGGCGTGTCTGTGGCGGCGTGACAAAGTTTGATGTTTCGCCATGGACATAGAAGTTGTTATAACTCAGCCATAAAATGTCCGATCTGCCTCAAACTTCACAGGTTTGGTAAGAGTCCTGGCCTGAAGACACCTAAAGGCCAATATTCAGATATTATCATAGCGCCACCTGTTGGCAGCAAGATATATCATATCTTTCACTAACTCAAACATACCAAGGTCAATCTGCACCAAACTTCATATGTTTGATGAAAGTGGTGGCCTGAACACATCTACATGCCAATAATCAGTTATAGGCATAGCGCCACCAGCTGGCAGCAGGAAATTTGGCACATTTAAGTGACTTTGACATATTTCTCCTATTTTTACTGTATTAAAAGCATACTACCCACCATTTGCTGTGTTCCTAAAGCCACCGGTCGGCGGTGAACCCGTGTGCGAGGGCCCGTTCATCGCTGCTTGCAGCTTTAATTATTATTATTATTATTATTATTATTATTATTATTCTTCTCCAAAATGAATCGCATTTTTGAGGGCTTAGACATACCCGAAAACTCATGAAACTTCACACACACATCAGACCTGGCGAAAATTTACGTCTGATATGGGTTTCAAAAGTGGGTGTGGCAAAATGGCTCGACAGCGCCACCTTTACACGTTCCGCGGTGTGCGCTTTCAGCTGTGATTCACGTACATGCACGGAAATCGGTACACACATGTAACACACCAATACCTACAAAAAAGCCTCTTGGAGCAAAATCCGGAACCCAACAGGAAGTCGGTTAATATTAATATTCTCAACAAAATTTGTGTCATTTTTGCCATTTTCAGGCGTCGTACTTGAACGAACTCCTCCTAGAGGTTTATTCGGATCAACACCAAATTTGCAGAGTCTAGTCTAAAGCCCTTTGTGACGTTAAATTGTGAAGATCTAGAGTTTTTATCGGAGGGCGTGTCCATGGCGGCCTCGCAAATTTCGATGTTTCGCCATGAAAAAGGAAGTTGCTATAACTCAGGCATACAATGTCCGATCCGTCCCAAACTTCACATGTGTGATAACACTCCTGACCTGATGACATCTACATGCCCATATTCAGTTTTACTCATAGCGCCACCTGCTGGCAACAGGAAGTGTCATGATGTACTCTACAACAAACTCCTCCTAGAGATTTATACAGATCAACACCAAAATCGGTCAGTCTAATAAAAAGGCTTTAGCGATGTTAAATTGCGAAGATCTTGAGTTTTCGTTGAAGGGCGTGTCCGTGGTGGCCTGGCAAATTTCGAGGTCTCGCCATGGATAATACACTTGTTATAACTCAGCCATAAAATGTCCGATTTGCCTCAAACTTCACATGTTCGATAAGAGTCCTGGCCTGAACCAATCTGAAGGCCAATATTCTATTATAATCACAGCGCCACCTGTTGGCAACAGGAAATGACTTGTATCAAACTCCTCCTAGAGATTTAATGATATCAACATTATATTAGGTCAGTCTGATCTAGAGGCCTTAGAGATGTTAAATTGCGAAGATCTTGAGTTTTCGTTAAAGGGCGTGTCTGTGGTGGCGTGACAAAGTTTGATGTTTCGCCATGGACATAGAAGTTGTTATAACTCAGCCATAAAATGTCCGATCTGCCTCAAACTTCACAGGTTTGGTAAGAGTCCTGGCCTGAAGACACCTAAAGGCCAATATTCAGATATTATCATAGCGCCACCTGTTGGCAGCAGGATATATCATATCTTTCACTAATTCAAACATATCAAGGTCAATCTGCACCAAACTTCATATGTTTGATGAAAGTGGTGGCCTGAACACATCTACATGCCAATAATCAGTTATAGGCATAGCGCCACCAGCTGGCAGCAGGAAATTTGGCACATTTAAGTGACTTTGACATATTTCTCCTATTTTTACTGTATTAAAAGCATACTACCCACCATTTTCTGTGTTCCTAAAGCCACCGGTCGGTGGTGAGCCCGTGTGCGAGGGCCCGTTCATCGCTGCTTGCAGCTTTAATTATTATTATTATTATTCTTCTCCAAAATGAATCGCATTTTAGAGGGCCTAAACATGCCCGAAAACTCACGAAACTTTGCACACACTTCAAACCTGGCGAAAATTTACGTCTGATATGGGGTTTAGAAGTGGGTGTGGCAAAATGGCTCGACAGCGCCACCTTTACACGTTCAGCGGTGTGCGCTTTCAGCTGTGATTCACGTACATGCACGAAAATCGGTACACACATGTAACACACCAATACCTACAAAAAAGCCTCTTGGAGCAAAATTTGACACCCAACAGGAAGTCGGTTATTTTTAATTTTCTCAGCAAAATTTGTGTCATTTTTGCCATTTTCAGGCGTCGTACTTGAACGAACTCCTCATAGAGATTGATTCAGATCAATGCCGAATTTGGTGAGTCCAATCTAAAGCCTTTTGTGACGTTAAATTGCGAAGATCTAGAGTTTTCATCAGAGGGCGTGTCCGTGGCGGCCTGGCAAATTTCGATGTTTCGCCATGAAAAAGGAAGTTGCTATAACTCAGGCATACAATGTCCGATCTGTCCCAAACTTCACATGTGTGATAACACTCCTGACCTGAAGACATCTACATGCCCATATTCGGTTATAGTCATAGCGCCACCTGCAGGCAACAGGAAGTGTCATGCTGTAATCTACAACAAACTTCTCCTAGAGATTTATACAGATCAACACCAAAATCGGTCAGTCTAATATAAAGGCCTTAGTGATGTTAAATTGTGAAGATCTTGAGTTTTCGGTAAAGGGCGTGTCCGTGGCGGCCTGACAAATTTCGAGGTCTCGCCATGGATATAAAACTTGTTATAACTCAGCCATAAAATGTCCCATTTGCCTCAAACTTCACATGTTCGATTAAAGTCCTGACCTGAACACATCTGAAAGCCAATATTCTGTTATAATCACAGCGCCACCTGTTGGTAACAGGAAATGACTTGTAGCAAACTCCTCCTACAGATTTAATGATATCAACATTAAATTTGGTCAGTCTGATCTAGAGGCCTTAGAGATGTTAAATTGTGAAGATCTTGAGATTTCGTTAAAGGGCGTGTCCATGGCGACCTGACAAAGTTTGATGTTTCGCCATGGAATACAGAAGTTGTCATAACTCAGCCATAAAATGTCCGATCTACCTCAAACTTCACAGGTTTGGCAAGAGACCTGTCCTGAAGACCCCTAAAGGCCAATATTCAGATATTATCATAGCGCCACCTGTTGGCAGCAATATATATCATATCTTTCACTAACTCAAACATACCAAAATCAATCTGCACCAAACTTCATATGTTTGATAATAGTGCTGGCCTGAACACATCTACATGCCAATAATCAGTTATAGGCATAGCGCCACCAGCTGGCAGCCTGAAATGTGGCACATTTAAGTGACTTATGACATATTTCTCCTATATTTACTGTATTAAAAGCATACTGCCCACCGTTTGCTGTTTTCCTAAAGCCACCGGTCGGCGGTGAGCCCGGGTGCGAGGGCCCGTTCATCGCTGCTTGCAGCTTTAATTATTATTATTATTCTTCTCCAAAATGAATCGCATTTTTGAGGGCTTAGACATACCCAAAAACTCATGAAACTTCGCACACACATCAGACCTGGCGAAAATTTACGTCTGATATGGGTTGCAGAAGTGGGTGTGGCAAAATGGCTCGATAGCGCCACCTTTACACGTTCCGCGGTGTGCGCTTTCAGTTGTGATTCACGTACATGCACGAAAATCGGTACACACATCTAGCTCACCAATACCTACAAAAAAGCCTCTTGGAGCAAAATCCGGAACCCAACAGGAAGTCGGTTATTTTTAATTTTCTTAGCAAAATTTGTGTAATTTTTGCCATTTTCAGGCGTCATACTTGAACGAACTCCTCCTAGAGATTTATTCGGATCAACGGCAAATTTGGTGAGTCTAATCTAAAGCCCTTTGTGACGTTAAATTGCGAAGATCTAGAGTTTTCATCGGAGGGCGTGTCCGTGGCGGCCTGGCAAATTTCGATGCTTCGCCATGAAAAAGGAAGTTGCTATAACTCAGGCATAAAATGCCCGATCTGCCCCAAACTTCACATGTGTGATAACACTCCTGACCTGATGACATCTACATGCCCATATTCAGTTTTACTCATAGCGCCACCTGCTGGCAACAGGAAGTGTCATGCTGTACTCTGCAACAAACTCCTCCAAAAGATTTAATCAGATCAACACCAAAATCGGTCAGTCTAATATAAAGGCCTTAATGATGTTAAATTGCGAAGATCTTGAGTTTTCGTTGAAGGGTGTGTCCGTGGCGACCTGGCAAATTTCGTGGTCTCGCCATGGATATAAAACTTGTTATAACTCAGCCATAAAATGTCCGATTTGCCTCAAACTTCACATGTTCGATAAGAGTCCTGGCCTGAACCAATCTGAAGGCCTATATTCTATTATAATCACAGCGCCACCTGTTGGCAATAGGAAATGACTTGTACCAAACTCCTCCTAGAGATTTAATGATATCAACATTATATTTGGTCAGTCTGATCTCGAGGCCTTAGAGATGTTAAATTGTGAAGATCTTGAGTTTTCGTTAAAGGGCGTGTCCATGGCGGCCTGACAAAGTTTGATGTTTCGCCATGGACATAAAAGTTGTTATAACTCAGCCATAAAATGTCCGATCTGCCTCAAACTTCACATGTTTGGTAAAAGTCCTGGCCTGAAGACATCTAAAGGCCAATATACAGATATTATTATAGCGCCACCTATTGGCAGCAGGATATATCATATCTTGCACTAACTCACACATACCAAGGTCAATCTGCACCAAACTTCATATGTTTGATCAAAGTGCCAGCCTGAACACATCTACATGCCAATAATCAGTTATAGGCATAGCGCCACCAGCTGGCAGCAGGAAATTTGGCACATTTAAGTGACTTTGACATATTTCTCCTATTTTTACTGTATTAAAAGCATACTGCCCACCATTAGCTGTGTTCCTAAAGCCACCGGTCGGCGGTGAGCCCGTGTGCGAGGGCCCGTTCATCGCTGCTTGCAGCTTTAATTATTATTATTATTATTATTCTCCAAAATGAATCGCATTTTAGAGGGCCTAAACATGCCCGAAAAGTCACGAAACTTTGCACACACATCAAACCTGGCGAAAATTTACGTCTGATATGGAGTTCAGAAGTGGGTGTGGCAAAATGGCTCGACAGCGCCACCTTTACACGTGCAGCGGTGTGCGCTTTCAGCTGTGATTCACGTACATGCACGAAAATAGGTACACACATGTAACACACCAATACCTACAAAAAAGCCTCTTGGAGGAAAATTTTACACCCAACAGGAAGTCGGTTATTTTTAATTTTCTCAGCAAAATTTGTGTCATTTTTGCCATTTTCAGGCTTCGTACTTGAACGAACTCCTCCTAGAGATTGATTCGGATCAATGCCGAATTTGGTGAGTCCAATCTAAAGCCCTTTGTGACGTTAAATTGCGAAGATCTAGAGTTTTCATCGGAGGGCGTGTCCGTGGCGGCCTCGCAAATTTCGATGTTTCGCCATGAAAAAGGAAGTTGCTATAACTTAGGCATAAAATGTCCAATCTGTCCCAAACTTCACATGTGTTATAACACTCCTGACCTGAAGACATCTACATGCCTATATTCAGTTATAGTCATAGCGCCACCTGCAGGCAACAGGAAGTGTCATGCTGTACTCTACAACCAACACCTCCTAGAGATTTATGCAGATCAACACCAAAATCGGTCAGTCTAATATAAAGGCCTTAGTGATGTTAAATTGTGAAGATCTTGAGTTTTCGGTAAAGGGCGTGTCCGTGGCGGCCTGACAAATTTCGAGGTCTCGCCATGGATATAAAACTTGTTATAACTCAGCCATAAAATGTCCGATTTGCCTCAAACTTCACATATTCGATAAGAGTCCTGGCCTGAATACATCTGAAGGCCAATATACTATTATTATCACAGCGCCACCTGTTGGCAACAGGAAATGACTTGTATCATACTCCTCCTAGAGATTTAATGATATCAACATTATATTTGGTCAGTCTGATCTAGAGGCCTTAGAGATGTTAAATTGTGAAGATCTTGAGTTTTCGTTAAAGGGCGTGTCCGTGGCGGCCTGACAAAGTTTGATGTTTCGCCATGGACATAGAAGTTGTTATAACTCAGCCATAAAATGTCCAATCTGCCTCAAACTTCACAGGTTTGGTAAGAGTCCTGGCCTGAAGACACCTAAAGGCCAATATTCAGATATTATCATAGCGCCACCTGTTGGCAGCAGGATATATCATATCTTTCACTAACTCAAACATACCAAGGTCAATCTGCACCAAACTTCATATGTTTGATGAAAGTGGTGGCCTGAACACATCTACATGCCAATAATCAGTTATAGGCATAGCGCCACCAGCTGGCAGCAGGAAATTTGGCGCATTTAAGTGACTTTGACATATTTCTCCTATTTTTACTGTATTAAAAGCATACTACCCACCATTTGCTGTTCCTAAAGCCACCGGTCGGCGGTGAGCCCGTGTGCGAGGGCCCGTTCATCGCTGCTTGCAGCTTTAATTAGGGCCCGAGCACCGATGGTGTGAGGACCCTATTGAATCTGCTCCGTTTATTATTATTATTATTATTATTATTATTATTCTCCAAAGTGAATCGCATTTTAGAGGACCTAAACATTCCCGAAAACTCACAAAACTTTGCACACACATCAAACCTGGCGAAAATTTACGTCTGATTTGGGTTTCAGAAGTGGGTGTGGCAAAATGGCTCGACAGCGCCACCTTTAGACGTTCAGCGGTGTGCGCTTTCAGCTGTGATTCACGTACATGCACCGAAATCGGTACACACATGTAACTCACCAATATCTACAAAAAAGCCTCTTGGAACAAAATCCGGAACCCAACAGGAAGTCGGTTAATATTAATATTCTCGGCAAAATTTGTGTCATTTTTGCCATTTTCAGGCGTCATACTTGAACGAACTCCTCCTAGAGATTTATTCGGATTAACGGCAAATTTGGTGAGTCTAATCTAAAGCCCTTTGTGACGTTAAATTGTGAAGATCTAGAGTTTTCATCGGAGGGCGTGTCCGTGGCGGCCTGGCAAATTTCGATGCTTCGCCATGAAAAAGGAAGTTGCTATAACTCAGGCATAAAATGCCCGATCTGCCCCAAACTTCACATGTGTGATAACACACCTGACCTGATGACATCTACATTCCCATATTCAGTTTTACTCATAGC